>NC_142067.1:18443719-18541219 GCF_059756535.1 Pantherophis guttatus
AATTAAGAACTTAGAGGGAGGCAATACTCTATACAAAGCTAGACTAGTTGCACAAGGTTATGCACAGAAATATCCGGAGGACTATACTGACACGTATTCCCCCACAGTAAAAACAGAGAGTGTCAAAACAGCTCTAGTGGTAGCATCAGCACTCAACCTTGATGTATTTCAATACGACATACAGACTGCGTATCTACACGCTAAACTAGATAAGGAAATATACGTAAGAGCACCTCACAGTCAATACACAAACAAAAATGAAATTTGGTTGTTAAACAAGAGTTTATACGGGTTAAAACAATCTGGTAAACGATGGTATGATTGTTTAGTGAAAGTACTTAGAACCATGGACTTCAACGCTACTACTGCTGATAACTGCTTTTTTGTCAAAAAGGATGATGATTACATTGAATTTGTATTGATTTATGTGGATGACATTTTATACATAGGAAAACATAAAGAGAGAAGAGAAACCTTTGTAACCAAACTAAATGAACATTTCTCGTTAAAATCTCTAGGTAAAGTAAACAAATATCTTGGTGTCCAAATTAATAAGACTAGAAGGGGATTCAAACTTACTCAGAGAGATAAGATTGTAGAACTTTTAAATAAATGCAATTTAAACAATGCCAAACCTTGTGATACTCCTATGCAAACTGATTTTCTAAGAAATACTGATGAATCTTCCCCCGAATTCAAGGATAACACATTTTATAGATCAATCATAGGTTCACTTCTTTATATATCTAATTGGACTAGACCAGATATCGCCTTACCACTCAATCTATTATCCAGACATGTCAGCAAACCAACAATGTATCACTGGGAAGCTGTTAAAAGAATTTTAAGATATCTGAAAAGTACACTAGACTTTTGCTTAATATTAGAACCTAAAGACAATAAAGAACCAAAGCTTACATGTTATGCAGATGCAGACTGGGCTGGAGACACCTCATGTAGAAAAAGTACATCTGGTTATATATTTCTCTTAAATGACTGTCCAGTTTACTGGTACACTGGTAAACAAGAACTAGTGGCCACTTCAACGACAGAAGCGGAATATGTTTGTTTATCCAAAGCTGCAAATAACCTTGTATGGTTTAATGATTTAATTTCAGATGTTTGGAAAAAACCTGTTTTGCCTTTTGTTATGCATGAAGATAATAAAGCAGCCATTGAAATATCTAGATCTGATGCCATTGGACAAAGGTCCAGACATATAGATATAAAATTTAAACATGTGAGACAATTATCTCAGGATGGATTTATTAAAGCAGTGCATTGTGATACCTCAGAACAATTAGCTGACATATTGACAAAGCCTTTACCTTCTAAGCAACACAAATATTTAACTTCTAAGTTGTATGTATTGTATTGTCCTGAATCTGAGTGTAATTGGTGTTGTATAACGAATCGGCATTTAGAGGGGGATTTGTCAGATGTAAATGCCTTATTCTCTAATGTGTAAATAATATATGAACGGGGTATCAGGGGTTAACTTATTCTTCACTTCTTAATGTATTCATAATTCACCACTCCCACTTATAGCTCCACCCATTGTATATATAAGGAGCCACCTACACCCTTTTCCTCGCTTCTATCTGTGAATATTCAGTGAATATAGAATGCCTATTGTAAATAAAAGGAAATATATTTAAACCTTTAACTCTTACTAATATTATTGAGTCTGATCCTGAAAATATTGCAACATTAATTATAGTAGAATTGAGGATATAACCAACTGAAGGTTTTTTTCAGTTGGATGTCTGTAGTGAATTATTATTCAATATCATTTCTTATGAATACTGAATAGTTATATCTCTGGCATCGCACAATAAATTCACAAACTACCACTCTACCATTTTGTTCTGATTATGGATTAAGCATTTGGAGGCAGTGGGATCGTTTTTTTAAAAAAAGAAATGAAATTATTTGCTTGCAAAAGGGAGGAGGAAAGTCACTGACAGACTGAAAGCATAACCTGATATCAGAAATATCTAAGAGACTTCTTCATCTGTTTAGTCAGTTCTGGCATTCAAACAGAATGAACAAGCATTGCTAATGTGATTAAGGTATTTACTTTCATGGTATTAAAAAAACAAATTTAGCTAAACTAGATATGTAGACACATATGCATTTTAGGTCAATAAACAACAGCTGATAAGTGACCTTGAAATATTCATGTTTGTTTTGTATCTCTGCTGAGGGGTTTATTTTAAAATAGAAAACAAACCAACTTTATATATCTTTTTGGAGATAGATTAAACTATTGAGATTAAAAGTGTGAAGAAATTCAGATCCAGATTAAAAAAAACAACTACTTTTGGAGTCATTTTGAACTGTCCAAAATTATTTCTGAAATTTTCTAGAGCCAATTTGCCCCACTATGACAGAATTAAAAGACAGACATTTAAAGTAATGCGAGCTCAAATTTGCCTTAGGATATCTTGCAGTAAACATTTTCCCTCTTTTTCTAATTTATTCTCAAGTTGCTTGGGAATTTCCTCTGAATATTTTTTCCCTTTTAAATTTATGCTTGCTTTTTTTTTCATTGAAAGTAAGGAGAGAGCTGCTGCTGCTGCTGATGCTGATGATGTTCACATTTCCCATCCATAACAGTCCATTGCTGGAAAATCCTGAAATGCTATCTTTCATTGAAGTGTAAAAAGTCAAGGAAGCTACAGATTGTTGGTGGCATGACTATAAAATGAAGGACAAGAATTTTACATTTAACACAAGGCAGGGGTGAAATTCAGCAGCTTCTGACAGGTTCTGGAGAACCAGTAGTGGAAATTTTAAGTAGTTCAGAGAACCAGCAAAATAATTTATAAGAAATTCACTGAGATTCTCTTCTCCTTTCAAATAAACTTTGAAAGCCAGTCCTCCTTGCAAATTGAAATCAAACTGAAGAAAAATGACTAATAATTTACATGGAAAGGAAGGAAATCGCCTACTATTCAATCTTGGCTTTATCTGACTTTATTGAAATTATGACCATATTGTTTGTTTGGCATCAACCCAGCAAATGGTTTGCCACTGCCTCCTTCCAGACAATTTCCCCCTAGGTTTTCAGGTCCTCCCAACCATGTACTAACTTGATCCAACCCTGCTTAACCTCTGCACAGGCTATGACATAGTACACATTTACAATAACTTTGCATAGAAAGGCATGGCAGTTAAGTGAGGTGGGGTGGGATAGTTAAGGAAGGGAATACAGCCTGTTTCCCTGAAAATAAGACGTCCCCGATAATAAACCCTATCAGGCTTTTGAGCACATGCACTAAAATAAGCCTCCCCCCAAAAATAAGCCCTCCCCAAAAATATTTAAACACAGAGCTGGAAATCAGGTAAGATGGCAAGAGGAGCCCCATCTTGCTCCACACGCCCCAAAATAATAAGACCTTCCCGAAAATAAGGCCAAGCACTTATTTCAGGGTTCAAAAAAATATGAGACAGGGTCTTATTTTCAGGGAAACACGGTATTCACTGCATAACTGATCACTCCCACTTCCAGCCAAGAATATCTTCATTATGTTTAAAGCAAATCACAATGCTTTGAGAAGGAGCATCTAATGAACTTACGGAGGCTATTATAACGTTTTCACTTATTTTTATGGCAGGTGTTCATGGCCTTGGAAGACCTTTTGAGCTTCCATAAATGCCTTGAAGCATTTATGAATATTTGATGTTCTACTAATAGCACCCAACGGGGTGTTTGCCACTCGAACAAGTCCTCATGATTGGAGTCTACTATGCTCACAACTTTTCCTCTGGCTTTCAATTCAGTTCAGGTGGAGCAATGTCTTTCTATGACAGTTGATGAGGGCTGAGGGCTGATGATAAGATATGCATATTTCTGGCACCTAACAGCATAACAGAAAGACGACTGAGGCAATCTCTATAGTTTCCATTCCTGTAAAACTGCAGGGATGAGTAGAGCTTCATTTTCTGAACCAAAGACAAGAAGGACACTACCTCTTTATTGAAATAATTGGGACTAGCAGGCAGTGGTGAAATCCAATTTTTTTTTACTACTGGTTCTGTGGGCATGGCTTGGTAGGCGTGGTGTGGCTTGGTGAGTGTGGCTTGGTGGGCGTGGCAGGGGAAGGATACTGCAAAATCTCCATTCCCACCCCACTCCAGGGGAAGGATACTGTGAAATCCCCATTCCCTCCTCACTCCAGGGGAAGAATACTGCAAAATCTCCATTCCCACCCCACTCTGGGGCCAGCCAGAGGTGGTATTTGCCAGTTCTCCGAACTACTCAAAATTTCCACTACCGGGTTTCCAGAACCTGCCAGAACCTTCTGGATTTCACCCCTGCTAGCAGGAAATATGCTCTGAAGGCTTTAGAAGGCTAAAGGAATGGATCTCGACCTTCACCATAGGCCCCTTTTAAATACCTTTTGTGGCCATGGACCATGGCTATGGATCCCCAAGACTTAACTCAAGATTTAAATCATAACATTTCTTCATGTTATGAAGAAATGTTGTCAGCCAGTGACAACAACTTGGCCCCTCAGGGGTCTGTGGACCACAGGTTGAGAACCCCTGGCTTAAAGGATTTGATATTCGACCGCTTAGGCATTGTGTTAAATAATGGATAATGTAATCACAGCACGAGCCACACATGAGTCACAAAAATTATGGTAATACATTTTAAGAAACGCATCTCAAGCTGTTAAAAGCTTTCTTTCAATAAGACATAATATAATGCACTGTATTTAACATGCACCCTTATAATGTATGTTACGTATATTGTAGTGTATGAAAGGTAGTGTAATTGAAGTGTGCCCTCTTATGTAATTTCTCAGTGAAGTGTCATCCATCTACCCTCTATCAAGGATTGCTCTCTTTGTGCCTTGGTTGACAAAACTGAACACAAAGCAATATGAAAGAGAAACCCTCAAGTGATTTTTTCCTCCCTTGTATCTCACTAACCTGTGCACCTACCTTTTTGAAATTTTACAGGTTGCTTACCCAGAGGTATCTCTATGATTCTGGTTATCTTCACAAAAATGGGAGGGTGTAAGTCTTTATTGTAACCTTGCTAGATTTCAAAGGCAGCGGTTTTCTCCAACTCAGAAAGGAATAACACCATGCTTTAAAAATACTTGAAATTAAGAGAACCGTTGTGTAAAACTGCACCACTACCTTTGCCATATATTTTGTCAGAATTAATCCCTTTGTAAGGAAAAAAAAAAACCTTTTTCTTCAGGTATTCTTCAGTTTTGACAGAAGAGAATAAACATAGAACTTTATGCCTTTTGATTTCAAAATGCAGCCATCTGGGGCAAATTAATCAATTATCAGAATGAAGCACCAAGGTAGGATTCAAAGTGAATATTTTTCTACATGCATACCTAATTAGTAGGAAAAAAAAACAAACTTTGGGAATCAGCAACTTTGCAACTTTAACAGTATATTAGGAGAAGTGGAAATACTTAAGAGAAATCCTGTGTGCAAATTTGATTCTGATTTTACTAGAACCAGGGTGTCAAACTCACGGCCCGCAGGCCAGATGCATCACGTGCTGGCCACGCGTATGCCTGGTTTAGCAAAAGGGGGGGGAGTCGCAATGTGTCACATGATGATGCCATGATGATGCAAGTTTGACTAGAACATCCATGTCCCTTTTTGGATTATCTCTGCATCTATATCAGGGGTGGTATTCACTTACCTTCACTACCAGTTCGTAAATGTGAACGCGCATGCGCAGTGCCTTCCATGCATGCGCAGAGCATCAATAACGTGGATAAATAGGATGTGATGACGTCCAGGCGGGTGGGCGGAGCCTCCCGCAGCCGCCGCTACCAGTTTGCCTGAACTAGATAGAACCGGCTGAATATCACCCCTGATCTATATACATTAACACCAGAGGTGGGTTTCAGCAGGTTCTGAGCAGTTCTGGAGAACCGGTAGCAGAAATTTTGAGTAGTTTGGAGAACTGATAGTAAAAATTCTGACTGGCCCCGCCCACATCTATTCTTTGCCTCCCAGGTCCCAGCTGATCGGGAGGAAATGGGGATTTTATAGTATCCTTCCCCTGGAGTGGGGTGGGAATGGAGATTTTACAATATCCTTCCCCTGCCATGCCCACCAAGCCATGCCACGCCCACCAAGCCACGCCCACAGAACTGGTAGTAAAAAAATTTGAAACCCACCACTGATTAACACTGTATTAAAAATGTTTATTCTAGCTGCATTATATAGAGGACACAGGGGATGGCCTTGACGAACAGAAGGAAGAACCGCTGCCAAAACAATGAGAGGGGCTTATGCGTAGGCCAGGAAAGAAAATTGAGAAAAGGTCTCAGACAAACCCCTCCCTTCTTCACACAAAGATAAAAGGAGGAGGAGGGAAGCACATACACACTTGCAAGATTCTGTATTGCATTGGTTTCCTAATCTGGTCTGTATCGCTGAAGCATAGCTACATATTGGCTCTTCAGAAATGGGTATTGTTGTTTGGTTTATCACTGAGGTGCATTGTAGGTTTCTCTCTCTCAATGATACATGAACAGAATAACAACGTTGGAAGAGACCTTGGAGGTCTTCTAGTCCAACCCCCCTGCTCAATTAGAAGACCCTATACCAGTGATGGCTAACCTTTTTGCCATCGTGTGCCAAAAGCGGGGGGAGTGCAGGGAGGTTGCGCGTGCATGTGCCCACAGCCATAATTCTATGTACCACACCCCCGTGCATGACCCCACTGTGCTCCCCCCGCTTTTGGCACGGTGGGCCCAGTAGGCCCATTTTTTGCTCTCCCCAGGCTCCAGAGCCTTTCTAGGAGCCTGGGGAAGGTGAAAATGGCCTTCCCCACCCCTCCGGAGGCTGGAAACGGCCAATTTGAAGACTACTGGTCCCACCGGAAGGTCCGTTTTTCACTCTCCCCAGGCTCCAGAGCCTTTCTAGGAGGCTGGGGAGGGCGAAAACAGGGTAGGACTGGAAGTTGGCAAATGGGCCATTTCCGGCGTCCAGAGGGCCTCTGGGGGTGGGTGGGGAAGGCAGTTTCCACCCTCCCCATGCTTCTAGAAAGGTTCTGGAGCCTGGGGAGAGCAAAAAATGGGCCTTCCCTACACCCCCTGGAGGCCCTCTGGAGGCCAGAAACAGCCTTTTTCCTAACTTCTGGTGGGCCCAGAAGGCCCGAAAATCAGCTGGTGGGAGCTGAGCTTGCCTGCCCACCAATATGGCTCTGTGCGCCACAGGTGGCACACATGCCCTAGGTTTGCCATCACAGCCCTATACCATTCCAGACAAGTGACTGTCCAATCTCTTCTTAAAACCCTCCGAAGATGGAGCACCCACAACTTCTGAAGGCAATTGGTTAATTGTTCTCACTGTCAGGAAATTTTTCCTTAATTCTAGGTTTTTTCTCTCTCCTTGATTAGTTATCATCCATTGCTTCTTGAATTTCCTTCTGGTGCTTTGGAAAATAAGTTGACACACACCCCCATCTTCTTTGTAGTGGCCCCTCAAATATTGGAATACTGCTACCATGTCACCCCTAGCCAGGGGTGGGTTCTACTTACCTTTACTACTGGTTTGTAATGGGATCGCCTGCGCGCCTTGCTTCTGCTCATGCGCAGATCGCTGATGATGACATCCGGGGCAGTGGGCGGGGCCTCCCGCTAGTTTTACTACCCGTTCTTTGAACCGGTCTGAACTGGGGGCAACTCATCACTGCCCCTAGCCTTTCTTTTCACTAGCCATACCCAATTCCTGCAACCGTTCTTCATATATTTTAGCCTCCAGGCCTAATCATCTTTGTTGCTCTTCTGTGCATCCTTTCCAGAGCCTCAACATCTTTTTATAATGTGGTGATCAAAACTGGATGCAGTATTCCAGGTGTCATCTTACTAAGGTTTTATAAAGCGGCACTAATACTTGATATAATTTTGATTCTATCTGTCTATTAATGCAACTTAGTATTGTGTTGGCTTTTTTGACTGCTGCTACACCATTTCTCAGACCCTTCCCATTAGTCTGGTACTGACAGACAATTACCCATCATAGTTATCAGCAGTTATCAGCAGTGAACTAGAGACTAAGACTTGCTATTATTCTCCCTTTTGATCAGGAAAAAAAAAAGTTAGTTGCTAACATTTGAATGAGCCATGGTGGGTCAGTGGTGAGAATGCAGTATTGCAGGCTAACTCTGCCCACAGCCTGGAGTTCAATCCTGATGGGTTTCAAGGTTGACTCAGCCTTCTATCCTTCTGAGGTTGGTAAAATGAGGACCCAGATTACTGGGGGCAATAGGCTGACATTTGTAAACTGCTCAGAGAATGCTGTAAAGCACTTTGGAGTGGTATATAAGTCTAAGTGATATTCTAAGTGCTATCAACCAAAGTCAGCATCCTTCCCTCAGAACAACAGAACCTTGACAGCTAAAGATATTTGGAGATTTGCAAGATATTTATCTATAATTAACCTTCTACAGATTTGGCAGGTACTTTTTCTGGGCTTGGCCCAACATGCTGTTCTCAGCATTAAAAGTAGAAAAAGTCACCAAAATTCCAATATACAGGACACATCTGCCCAGATGTGAATCTAGAAAATAGAAATTGTCCAACATACGGACCTGGCTCTGCCAGCAGACCTGGGGAACTCAGAGTAGGATGGAGCCCATTAAATGTGGTTAAAACAAGTAAATGTGTTTTTACTTGGCTGTACACCACCCTGAGTCCCTAGGGAGATGGGCGGTATATAAATTTGAAGTAAAATAAAATAAATAAAAATAAAAAAAATAAATGGCTCCTGTGATCTGCTGTCGCTGGGGAGGAGGTAGAGGGTGGGGGATGATTTTATTATATTAATTTATTTGATTCTTTTATTAGTTTTATTGTTTTCTTAATGTGGTTTTAAATTATGTAAGCTGCCTTGAGTCGCCATGGGCAAATAGGCAGCAATATAAGTTCAATAAATAAATATGTTTTTTCACTGCAATTTCTATAAGCAATGAAAAAAGAGCCTATATTACCCTTGCTGAATTGTCTCCCAGGAAGAATAGAAGGATATAATCATACCAATCATCTTTTCTCAGACTCCCAACTGAGTCTGCTATCAATGACACAGGAACCAAATTTCTCGTGGCTGCAGTGAAAATGTGGCAACATTTAGTACAAAACCAATACATTTCCAGGCCGGATCCACTTTATTTTTTTTATTTATTTATTTTATTTAAAAAGTTTTACAAATACATTTTCTCCCCAGTTTCCCACCCCCCCAGGCCCTCCGTAACCCTCCCCTCCCCCCAAGACTTCCTCAGGATGAAATCCAAATCAAAATTACATTTTATGAAACTTAAACCCCTCCACCCCCTGTGTACTGTTTATATCTTCATAAAACTCAGTTAATCTATCCCTGCATAATACATTCAGCTAAAAGCTATCTGATATTTCCTAGTTTGATATTTATTCTGCACATAATCTATCCACTTTTTCCATTCCCATACATAAGTCTCTTGAGTTCGATCTTTTAAATATGCTGAGATCTTCGCCATCTCTGCAAAACTGGCCATCTTCAAAGTCCATTATTCAATAGTGGGCATAACATCATTTTTCCAATATTGACCTATCAATAATCTCGCTGCTGTCACCATATACAATATCAGCTTTGTTTCACCCAATGTAAAACCCTTAACTATGCCCAATAAAAACAATTGTGGAGAAAACTGAAATTTTTTCTTCAGAACATTTTGCATAACCCACCAAATTTTTATCCAAAAAGCCTTGGATCCACTTTATTAATTTTATTATATATATATATATTTGGTATTGCTGATTTTTGATTGTAATAATAAAAATTGATTTGATTCAATTCCTCAAGACTCATGTGTTCCCGGTGGATCTGAGGAGAGTTTATTATAACGGGATTTGATGAGGTTACTTAAGGAGCACACTTCCATAAGAGATAAATATATTGCTACGGTGTACTACACCTGTTGCCATGGCACTAAAAATTAATAGAAGGCTTTCTGGGATTTGCTTCAGACCTTGCTGATACTTGTTAGCTTAGAATGCATGCTCAAATATTGGCAGGATCTATCTACTCATTTCTCGTTTTTCTATCTCATGTAACTCACAAATGTCATCCCAATCTTACAATTTGCTTCATTATGATCATCCACCTATGGAACAACAAAATAAGCCTTGTCTACATGGACCTCAATAAGAACTTTCATGTTAATATCTATTGTTATTCTCATTACTGCATTAAGAAACAAAAGTGGACAATTTCCTGTAATACTTAAGTAAGACTTCTGAGAAAATTATCCCCTCTGTATTCTCCATTCCACTCGTATATACACAGTTTCATCGATGGACCATAGATTAAAAAAAAAAAATGGAATCAAAGATTCCTGGCATTGGAACAACCATAGAGGCTATCAAGTCCAATCATTTGCTCAGTGCAGGAATACAGATGTTAGTTATCCAGTGTCCACATAAACCAGTGTTTCTCAACCTTGGAAGCTTGAAGATGGGTGGACTTCAACTCCCAGAATCCCCCAGCCAGCGCTGCTGCCTGGGGGATTCTGGGAGTTGAAGTCCACCCATCTTCAAGCTTCCAAGGTTGAGAAACACTGACCTAAACAATCTAGTGAAGGACAGTCCATGATCATTCTGGATAATAGATACTATGGTCAAACTGTTCTCATTATTTTGTTACCTTCTTTTCAATGAGATCCTGCCTTCCTACATTTTAAATTAAATTCTATGTCTTGGATTCTGGAAAAAATACAGGGCAAAACCATCTTCTATGTTAGTGATTGCGAACCTTTTTGGCGCCGAGTGCCGAAAAGGAAGCGTGCGTGCTCTGTGCGTGTACCTATCTGGGCCACAACACAGAAGAGGAGCTGCTGGCCAACTCCTCTTCTGGGTTTCTGGTGTGCATGTGCACACGATGATCAGCTGGCCGGCGTGCATGCTCATGCAGGAAAATGGAAGATCAGCTCTTCCATTTTCCGGCATTGCCACATGCAAAAAGGCCAGCTGATCGTTGTGTGCACATGTGCGCCAGAAACCCAGAAGAGGAATGGGCAATGTTGCACATGCCAGGCAACATGGGTCCGCATCAGGGGTGGGTTCTGCTTACCTTTACTACCGGTTCACAACGGAGCCATGTGCGTGCACTTTCTGCGCTCACATGCGCGCCTGCTCTTCTGCACAAGCGCAGAAGCTTCTGCACATGCGCAGAAGCATTTTGATGATGTCAGGGTCAGTGGGCGGAGCCTCCCGCCAGTTTTACTACCGGTTCTATAGAACCGGTGCGAACCGGGGGCAACCCACCACTGCTCCGCATGCCACTTCGGGCACTTGTGCCATAGGTTCGCCATCCCAGTTCTATGTGGTATATTTCCTGATTCTTCTCAAATTTCCCTTCTGAGAGCATTTTTCAAAGCTTGCTCCATTCTTCAAATCCTTCTTAAAGCAGAATTGGATACAGTACTCAAGATTTAGCCTGGTGTTAGAAAATTACAAATATTGCCCTGCCTGCTTGTTAATATTTATTTTCTCCCCCCGCCACCGCCACCGCTCCGCAAAGACAAAAAAACATCACGTGATGTCATGTGATGTGATCAACTTTGACACTTGTGTTGTAAGTTATATTATAACCTTAATGGTTTGCTATTTTGGTGGCAATTTTGTTTCTATCACTGATCCAACGTGAGTATATCAAGATCAATCAGATTTTATTTTAAACAATATTGATATTCATACTTTTTAAAGTAATGAAACCTATTAATAGTCACAAGCCATTCCAATATATATGATAATTAGACATGATCTAATTACATATGAGCCAAAATTAATCATGTATTGTTTACCATAGTATAACACAACAGAAATCTGTGTAAGAAATCAAGTCTCAAGTGCTCAAGCAGGGTTTTTTTTTTTTTTTTTTTTTTTTTTTTGAAATTGCTGCCTCTCTCAATTTTGAAATGAACTTTCAGGAATCAGCAATGACTTCCAGATAAACCAGTTTGGAACTATTTGCTTGAAACTGAAAAAAAAAATGACTAGAACTGATTCTGATTATTGAAGTATGGTGAGCAATGTTATATTCTAGTTCAAAGGTTTATTGTATTTTATGCTTGCATCTGTACTGAAGAAAATTGAAAGTTACACTTTTTTATAACTTTTCCGGTTCCCTTTTGCACCCCCAATTTGCTTCTTCCCTGTTTCTGATTTTTTTTCCCCATTTTGATCTTCCTTCCTTCCTCCCTCCCTCCCTCCCGTCCTCCCTTCCTCCCTCCCTCCCTCCCTTCCTCCCTTCCTTCCTTCTTTCCGTCCTCCCTCCCTTCCTCCCTCCCTCCCTCCCTTCTTTCCGTCCTCCTTCCCTCCCTTCCTCCCTCCCTTCCTTCTTTCTGTCCTCCCTCCCTCCTTTCCTCCCTCCCTTCCTCCCTCCCTTCTTTCCCTCCTTCCTCCCTCCCTCCCTTCCTTCCTCCCTTCCTGTTTTTTGAAATTCAATAGTTTTTTGGGGGAGGAGAATCAGCACTAATTTGAAGGCAAAATAGATGTATTTATTAGGGGAAACATTGTGAAAGTTTTATGTGGCTGTGGCTTCCGGCGCCCCGATATAGTCAGCAGGTGCCATCGCTGACTATTGGGGGTGAATCTTTGCCCCCCACAGAGAGGGCTCACAATCTGGGTGTCCTCCTGGACGCACGGCTGTCTTTAGAAGAGCACATGACGGCCGTGGCCAGGGGGGCCTTTTATCAGGTTCGCCTGATTCGCCAGTTGCAGCCCTTTCTGGATCGGGACGCCTTGCGCACGGTCACTCACGCCCTTGTCACCTCCCGGTTGGACTATTGTAATGCTCTCTACATGGGGCTCCCCTTGAAGAGCACTCGGAGGCTCCAACTGATCCAGAATGCGGCCGTGCGGGTGGTTATGGGTGCAACTTGTTGCGCCCACGTGACACCCCTCCTGCGCGAGCTGCACTGGCTCCCAGTGGTCTTCCGGGTGCGATTCAAGGTGTTGGTTACCACCTTTAAAGCGCTCCATGGCATAGGACCCGGGTACCTTCGAGACCGTCTTCTGCCACCAATAGCCTCCCACCGACCAGTCCGCTCCCACAGAGAGGGTCTCCTCAGGGTGCCATCGGCCAAGTTATGTCGGCTGGCGACACCCAGGGGGAGGGCCTTCTCTGTGGGAGCCCCAGCCCTGTGGAATGAATTGCCCCCAGAAATACGTAAGATCTCCGACCTCCGGGTGTTTCGCTGCACTCTGAAGACCCTGTTGTTCCGCCAGGCCGGGCTATTAACATAACGTTTTAAATTGGGGTATTTTAAATTTCTGGGATTTTAAATTGGAGCCTAATTATTTAATGATTTTAAATTTTAATTGTTGTTTTGTCTCTGTGTTTTTAAATAGGCTGTACACTGCCCTGAGTCCTTCGGGAGAAGGGCGGTATAGAAATAAAATTATTATTATTATTATTATTATTATTATTATTATTATTATTATTATTATTATTATTATTATTATTATTATTATTATTATTATTATTATTCCATTGTATTATTTTGGAAGTGGCTTTGAACCAGTGGTGGGTTTCACTTACCTTTGCTATCAGTTCACTTGCACACGCACCACTTCTGTGCATGCGCAGAGAGTATTTGATGACATCCGGGCAGGTGAGCGGAGCCTCCTGCCGCCGCTAGTGGCAGTTCTGCTAAAGGTTATATATATTGAAGTATGATTATTGAAGTATGGTGAGCAATGTTATATTCTAGTTTAGATCTGGATTCCAAGCTCAGTACAGCAAGAGTTGCTGGGTAACTGAGTACAATGGACACACACAAAGTACAGGAAAGCAATCCAGGAGTAAAACAGGCCAGGATACACAGTAGAAGAACACAAGTAGGCACATTGCTCCAGCAACACTCCAGTCCTCAGGGTGGGGTTAAATAGACAATGCTGGTGCAGCCCTTCATGAGGTGAGGTTGCTTCCTCATGAATAGTCTACCGGATCTGTGCCATGCCTGTCTCCTCTCTGCTCTACATATCCTTAGATCAAGAGGAGGTATAGACTTCACCTCCTCCTCACTGCTAAGGGGCAGCAGCTGCTCCCAGTCCTAGCCTGAAGCCCGCTGGCCAACTTGATGCAGCTGTCACTCATCTGTCGATCCAGCTGGGGCTGCTCCATCAAGCTAACATTCTGAGCCCCAGTACTCATCTCCATGCTTTCCTCTGCAGACTCAAACTTACCCTCTTCCTCTGAACTTGCATCTGGAGAGAGTCTGGGTGCAGACCCTCTCCTCATAAAGGATCTTCCCATGTGTATTGGACTGTAAAGAAGAATTGTACTTTCAGACTTGAAATTTTCTTTTAATGTAGTCTTATAGTAAAATTAGAGCTTCAGGGTAAAATTCATGTCTTGACTACCTCGCAAAGTTGAGAGAAAGTGACAGGCCTAAGATCACCCAGATAGATTTGTGCTTCAGGCACGACTAGAATTCCTAATCTCCCAGTTTCTAGTCTAGTGCTAGTTGTGACCTAGGCCCAAGTAGTTATTACCAGACACAATCAGTCCTAAACAAACATATTTTATTAGAACAGCTGAGAATTATTTCATTCTCAGCTTAGTCCAAATTAATTCCAAAACAAATTATTCATAAACAGTCCTTTGGCCTTATCACAAACCTTTGTCTTCTTTGGCACTCTGCCAAAGGCTTTTCTTGGCAAAACCCCACAAAGTTCAGAAGCAAGAGATGCCGACAAGAAACAAATGCAGCAATGTTGCTTTCCTACAAAGATCCCAAGAGCTGTTGCTGCTCTTTTAAGCCTTCTGGGAGGGGTCAATCATCTCCTGGCCTTACTCCTGAGTCATCCTTTTTGCTTTAGCTGATCTTGCCTTCTGGCAGCTCTTCACTTGTGTGCACTAGGAACAGGCTCCTCCTGTTCCTCTGCCTCTCTGCTGTCTGCCGCTGGAGGCTTTGGAGTCCACGCATCCTTCACAGATGGCCCTGGCCCCATCTCTTCCCCTGACTCCAGGACTGGCCCGTTGTCCTCCCCAGCCTCCTCACTGTTGGACTCTGCTGCCGGTGTAGTGCTTTAACCACTACACTCTCAACCATATATTATCCATTCAATTAATTTATTCTGGTATACCAATTGTATAGATATCATGGGCATGACCAAACAACGCAAATCATATTTGATGATTAAATTCATCAACAAAATACCTTTTGTTGTGTTTGATTTGCAAATAGAATTTAGCACCATGGGGAAAAAAAGACATTTCTTTCTATTTACAATATGCTTTCCTTTCTATTTGCACACAGCTGGTATTTGTACAAAGGAGCACAATGCCCTTTGCAGCTGTTTATGAATGCTCACCTTGCTTATATCCACAACTGAAGAAACTGAGGCATCAGGAGATTAATTACAGCTGTACGTTTCAAAAGTGCTGAACACCCACAAATCCCAATGAAGTCCATACCAGCTGCAGCAATTCAACGATATCATATAATGAGGTTGGAGGTGTCTTTGTGAAGGTCAGACTACCTAGTGTATCTGCAAACAGGCAATTACCTATTCAATCTAGGAGCAGTCTCACGGGGTCAGGATAAAAGGTCCCCCTTATCCAGCAGCCCTCACAGAATGTGATAAGAAATTATAATAAATACAGAATGAAGGAATCCTACAGTAGTGGCCAAAATTGTGGAAACCTTTTGGGGAAAGTGTATTTTTAAGGTTTGATGGCTAATAACACCACTTTTTTTTGGAGTTTCAAGATAATCATATTCCACTGCTGGAATGGCCTGAGAATAGCCCAGACCTTAACCCAACTGAAAATCTATGGAGCTGACCAGTGGTGGGTTTCAAACTTTTTTACTACATGGCTTGGTGGGCGTGGCATGGCTTGGTGGGCATGGCAGGGGAAGGATACTGTAAAATCTCTATTCCCTCCCCACTCCAGGGGAAGGTTACTGCAAAATTCCTATATCCTCCATATCAGCTGGGACTTGGGAGGCAGAGAATAGATGGGGGCAGGGCCCGTCAGAATTTTTACTACTGGTTCTCCGAACTACTCAAAATTTCTGCTATCGGTTCTCCAGAACTAGTCAAAACCTGCTGAAACCCACCTCTGAAGCCGACTAAAGAAACTTGTTAGTCAGAAGCGACCCAGCAACAAACCCAGTTAAATAGAAGCAATCATTCAATCTTGGTTTCACATTATAACAGCTGCAGAACTAAAAGACTTGATTCACTCCATGGGAAGACGTTGTAAGGCCGTAATTCATGCTAAAGGTTACCCAACTAAGTATTAACTGACATGGGGATAATTTTTGTATATCACGTTTTTTCTACGTGTTTCACTTTTCACTTGTAACTGATATTCTAATAGCAAATCCTTCATAAAAGTTATTGCATTACATTCTTGATTAAATTATCTTTCCATTGATATATAATTTTATGGTACTACTACTCCAAAAAAATGTGCTGTTATTAACTAGTTTTAGAAAACACACTTTTCCCAAAAGGTTTCCACAATGTTGGCCACTACTGTATACTTCAGGCTGCTGCTTCTAAACTTCTGCCAAAATCAGTGCAGACCAAGCCCAAGATTACACCTCATACAGGTCAAGGTTACACACTATGTAATCTTCTGCTAGAAGACTCACAACTTTCAGCAATGTCCTAGAGTTTAATTAACAGGACTCCAAGTAGGGAAAAGGACAAGGAAGAAGAGTTACAAATAATTATGTGTCTACTGCATGAATTCAATTTGAGATGCAGGACATTGGCTATGAAAGAGTCCTTCAAACTTTCACTAATCCTGGCGTCTCTAGGATGGCAGGGCTATGGTTAACTTTTTCAATCCTAGGAAATCATTCTAGCCAAGCCCAACCAGTTGATCAGGATTTCTTTCAGGAGGGGGAGGCTGCATCAATACTGTTGTGACCCAGGCCCAAGTAGTTAGTATTAAACGCAAAACAGTTCGACAAAACAAACAGAATTTATTAGAACAGTTGAGAATTAACTCATTCTCAGCGTAGTCCAAACTAAATTAAAGCAAAGTCCTCAAAACACCATTCTTCAGCTTATCACTGACCTTGGGATAATTAGGCAAACTGCCAAAGGCTTTTCCTGGCAAGAGTTAAGAAGCAGCAGGCGCCGACAAGAAAGAAATACAGCGAAACAGGAAGCCAATCTCTCAACGTTGTTTTCCAGCAAAGAGGCCAAGAGCCGTTGCTGGTCTTTTAAGCATTATGGGAGGGGCCAATCATCTCTTGGCTCTACTCTCGAGTCATCCTCTCTGCTTTAGCTGCTCCTGCCTTCTAGCAGCTCTTCTCATACGTGCACTAGGAACAGGCTCCTCCTGTTCCTCTGCCTCTCTACTTTCAGCCTCTGGAGGGTCCGAAGTCCACACATCACGCCCCGATGGGCCTGGCCCAGTGGTGGGTTCCTCCCGGTTCGGTCCGGTTCGGCCAAGCCGGTAGCGGTGACGATATGAGGTCACTGAACCGGTTCTCCCACCCCCGCCCTCCCATCCCCCCACCCCCCCACCCATGTTATTCCTACCTTTTATTTGGTCCCACCCCCAATCTATTGCTGCCTCCTGAGTCCCAGCTGATGACTAGAGGGAAAAAAACTGTTTAAACTCTTGCCACCAGGTTTCAAAGGGCCGTCCTACAGCTAACAAGCAGCTAACAAGTTAAAAGCAAACAAATGAGTCGGGTCGTACGTGCGAGGACTTGGTCGTACGTGCGAGGACTTGGTCGTACATGTGAGGACCTTCCAGAAATGACTCTGACCAGCTAGCCACGGCCACCTAGTCACATGACCTCCAAGCCACACCCACAAAATAAGCCACGCCCACAGAACCAGTAGTAAAAAAATTTAGAACCCACCCCTGGCCTGGCCCCATCTCTGCCTCCGACGCAGAGCCCTCATTCGGGCCTTCCCCAGCCTCCAGGACTGGCCCATGCTGCTAGCTAGCTCCGCAGGCTGCTGGCAGACCACAACACATACAACCATCACCGCCAAACCTAAAATCAAGAAACTGAGCAGTAAAAGAAATCTCATTATGGTAAGGATTTCTCAGAAGTAAGACATCTACTGTGGAGTGAACTTCTTTCCCTGAGTGGTTCCTCTGATAGGGCTAATCCCTGATATGTAAAACTCTGAAGTTTTTATTGCTGGAAAAATGCATTTGAAAGATTTCTTGCAGCTGCCATGGCCATCTATAGGGAGGATTTAAAAAGTAAAAAATGGTGGCCAAACCACATAATCAAATCTCCTTCCCTTTCGACATGAGCTGTGCATGCATTTCAAATAGGAATGGGGCTTTGATTACATGGTTCTGGCTGACTTTATTTTTACCATCACCATCCTTTGCAGATGCTGCTGCTGATTAAAGTCCTAGATTTTCAGTTTTCTGGATCTTTTGAAGCACATCATCGTGACCCACCCTCCTGAGGTTGGCTCTGCTTTGGAACTCCTCTGACTCCGGAGCCTTATAATGTGGTTTGATTGACATCTGAAATGTTTGATGCTGAATGGAACAAGAACCAGGCTACTAGTTTATGTCCCTCTGGTCTATCCATTATATTATTATACTATTAATGCTACAAAGCTGTCCTTAATAAGGCAATGCTCTTATTTCATGGCTTGTATGATTTCCAACTTTACAAACTTGCATTTCTATATTTAATGCACCATTGCTTGTTATTCCTGATCAGAGGTTTCTCCCCCCCACTTCCTGGACTAGTACCTTATCTAAATCACATAAATGGACATTAAATCAGATTGATTCCTGAAAAGGTTTCCCTGGGCCACTTCTCTAAGAAGTAAATAAAGTTCTTAAATTGACATAGATTATAGCAGGTTTGAAAGCAGGAAATCATCCCAATCAAGGGTTAATTCGATAGCAGGAATGTGTTTAAGTACCATGATCTCTAATAGGAATAATAGCATATAAATAGCTCGCTTTATTTAATTACAAATTAATGAGGCATGACAAAGCTGCAGAACAATTGGAATTTCCTCTGATTTAAGGTGCAGCAATTGGATTTTTCTCGTTTGAAGACAGCGTTACTGTCCATTATAGAAAAATGGTTGTTGTTTATTTATTATTATTATTATTATACCTTGGCACAAGTTATGCAACTTCAACTGCAACAGAAAAAAAAAGAAAGTCAGAATAGTTAATGATATTGCTTCTCCTGAATCCCTCATTTGAACAATGTTACTAGTGCTCTTCTAGAAGCTCTAATGCCTAGTCTAAGATGCTATCTTCCAAAACAGTCAGCCGTATTTGAGAAGTCCAAGGTAATCCATTATTCAGGCAGGGCACACTGCCCTCAAAGGTGGACAAGTTTTATCCTATCTAGCAGCCGCTAAATTATTCTGAGATAGCATGCTTGCACAGTCTTGTCATCGAATGATTCAGATATAACATGACAATAACGGTTGCTGACTTACAAAAACACATGGATGGTTGAGGAGTCCTATATCTTTGCAGTCCTAAGAAGTGACAAAAAAAACAGGACATTGAAGCAAACCAATGCTAGTTCGTGAAGTAGATCCTGTAGGGGGGAGCCATGCTGTGATTCACACGTGTGGCTAACCACACAAGTTCATGCCAACCCACGCATGAGCATATGGAGAAAAATGAGGATATAATTCATATTATCTGTGTGTGGCTGACATAATATTCAATGATTCACTGACACTTTTGAAACAACCACAATCAATGACAATAGAGAAGTTGGTTTATGCTAATTAAGCCGTGGTTTCTCAGGGGGGAGAGACAGACAGACAGGCTTTTTTTTTTTTTTTTAATTTGATTTATATGCTGCCCTTCTCCAGAGACTCAGGGCGGCTTACAGTGCGTTAAGCAATAGCCTTCATACTTTTGTATATTTATACAAAGTCAGCTTATTGCCCCCACAAACTGGGTCCTCAATTTACCTACCTTAGAAAGGATGGAAGGCTGAGTCAACCTTGAGCCTGGCGAGATTCGAACTTACAGTAATTGCAGACAGCTGGTGTTAATCACAATGCTATCAGTCGGCTGCGCCACCAGGCTCTTTTTTAACGTTTGGTAATGTTTTTTATCTGTTCAGTAAAAATGAAAATGATTTGAGTAATCTCACCAGGCTCAAGGTTGACTCAGCCTTCCATCCTTCCGAGGTAGGTAAAATGAGGCCCCGGATTGTGGGGGCAATAAGCTGACTTTGTATAAAAAGAACGCCGCTTGGGGGGGGCGAAAGCCCTACTAAGCAGGTATATACAAAAGTATGAAGTCTATTGCTTAAAAGCATTGTAAGCCGCCCTGAGTCTCCGGAGGAAGGGTGGCATGTAAATCGAACCAATAAATAAATAAGTAAATCAACTAAAATATAAGATATTCTACATTCTACGTTGCGGAGTATTCTGACTTTCTGGCTGTTTGGTTTTTTTAAATATTCTTTTAATCTGGTTCATTCCCATTAATAAACAAAGAGGGGATACCTTTCACATACAATTAACAAGGTAGGAGCTATTCTATAATAGTAAGATTGCATGAAAGTGGAACTTAAATGCCCAAGTTTCTTTTCTTTCAGTGCTATTCTTCTACAACAGAGGCGGCAACCTTTTGGTAACTGAATGTCATTTTTAAATTGTGGTGTTTTGTTTTAAGGAGAGACCCTTATAAAGTAAATGGTCTATATTACACATGGGTGAGGATCAGGGGTGAAATCCAGCAGGTTCTGACAGGTTCTGGAAAATTGGTAGCGGAAGTTTTGAGTAGTTCCGAAAACCATTAGCGGAAATTTTGAGTAGTTCGGAGAACTGGCAAATGCTACCTCTGGCTGGCCCCAGAGTGGGGTGGGAATGGAGCAGTGGTGAAATGTAAAATTGTTACTACCAGTTCTGTGGGCGTGGCTTGGTGGTGAGGAGTAATGTGACTGGGTGGGCGTGGCCACTTTTTTTTTTTTACTTTTAAAATCATTTTTTCTACAACCTGTTCGGCCGAAGAGGTTGTAAAAAAATGCTTTTAAAAGCCTCTGATGATCCCGGCTGAGTTGCCTGATCAGCAGAGGCTTTTTTTTCTTTTAAAAACATTTTTTCTACAACCTCTTCGGCCGAAGAAGTTGTAAAAAAATATGCTTTTAAAAGCCTCTGACGATCTCAGCTGAGCCGTGCGATCATCAGAGGCTTTTTTTTTTTACTTTTAAAAGCATTTTGAAAAGGTTGTAGAAAAAATGCTTTTAAAAATTAAAAAGAAAAGCCTCTGCACGGCTCAGCTAGGGCAGGGATGTTTGCTACCGGTTCTCCGAACCACCCGCCGCCATCGCTAGCGGATCGGTCCGAACCAGGAGCATTTCACCCCTGGAATGGAGATTTAGCAATATCTTTCCCCCAGGAGTGGGGTAGGAATGGAGATTTTGCAGTATCTTTCCCCTGCCATACCCACCAAGCCACGCCCACCAAGCCACACCCACAGAACCGGTAGTAAAAAAATTTGGATTTCACCACTGGTGAAGATTTTGGTTTTTTTGAACATGACATGCTATGGCAGGATTTATACATTCCAGTTTTCACGTTTCCCAGCACAAAATGAGAAATCTGTTCTCAGTATTCAATCTTTGAGGACATTCAGAGTGAGACAGAAACGTTAATAGAAAGTTGACTAGCCCTGCTAAACAGTGGTCCGTGCAGTAATATCCCACATTAGTTCTCTCTCTTTGTTGAAGAGTTATCGTTTTTCTTCTCCTCCTACCTTGCAGAAATGCTATGAATTTTCCCAAGTTTAACTCTCGCTCTTAGCAAATACCTTCATATTTTGCTGACACTTTAAGGAAGTTTCTATAAATATTGACCTTGTGAGTTAGAACAACAAGGCTTTGCACTTTCAGAAGAAATACACTTTTAGGCAGAAGTTATCAAAACCTGTCCAGGGATAGGCAAACAAATTGTGTTATTTAAAAGGTATACAAAGCATGAATAAAAGATAAGGTCCCTGGACTAAAGAAATAAGCATTATTGTTTAAGGCATAATGTATAAAGGTTGAAATCAAAGAATGAGGAGCAAGGATGATATGATCAGGGGTTGCTGTATGGAGATTATGAAGTGACTGAGAAGTTTAGATAAACATACAACATGTCGTAATGCATTATTAATACTTTTTTTCCCCTGAACATTCTTTTTGCTACTTTGATGATCTGCCATCCTCAGGAGACATAGATGTTCTCTGAAATTTCTTTGCTCCAGTTATATCTACCTGAGATTACAGAGTTTACTAAAATCGCAGAACACAATATGAAAATATACGTAAGCACTTTTCTAGTCTAACTTGAATTTGGAAATAAATAACTGCTTGTCTAGCCATTTTAGTCCTCTATCTATCTATCTATCTATCTATCTATCTATCTATCTATCTATCATCTATCGGCTATATCTATCTATCTATCATCTATCTATCTATCTATCTATCTATCTATCTATCTATCTATCTATCGATCATCTATATCTATCTATCTAACTATCATCTATCTAATCTATCACCTATCATCTATCTATCTTCTATCTATCAACTATCTATCATCTATCTATCATATATATATCTATCATCTATCTAATCTGTCATCTATCATCTATTTATCTATCTTCTATCTATCATCTATCTATCTATCATCTATCTAATCTATCATCTATCATCTATCTACTGTATCTATCTTCTATGTATCGTATATCTTCTATCATCTATCTAATCTATCTATCAACTAGCTATCTATCATTTATCTATCATCTATCTAATCTATCATCTATCTAATCTATCTATCAACTATCCATCTATCATCTATATCTATCTATCAATCTATCTATCATCTAGCTAATCTATCATCTATCTATCTATCTATCTATCTATCTAATCCTAATTTATGCCTTGTTTTTTTAATTTTTAATCCCTCCTTTATTAATTTTATAAGTAATTCAAGTAGATGATCATACCCCTTCCTCCTCCTGTTTTCCTCCCAATAGCAACCCTGTTGAGAGATAGTGTGACTAGTCCAAAGTCATCCCGCCAGCTTTTGTGCAGAAGGCAAGACTAGGGCTCACAGTCTCCTGGTTTCTAACCTGGTCCCTTAACTATTTTCTCTGTTTCATCCTGACTCCTTCCACTAGTTCATTTTCTTACATAAGATTTTGCCCTTAAATGGAAGTCCCAAGATTTTAAGTGCAGAGTTCATACAACAGAATCCAAAGAGAAAGTTAATCTAGGTAACAAATTTTTTTCCCCCTGTGAGTTGTTCAGATGCCTTAAATTGCGGTTACTAAAGGTGATAAAAGCAGGATAGCAACTTCAGTAAAGTTCAATAAAATTCTTTACTCATGAGTATGGATGCGAAAAGCTAACAGAGACAATAACACACCCTGAGCAGCTGTGAGTGGATCAACGAGAAAATATCCATGCAAATAAAAGATGGGGGGGGGGAAGAATTGTGTGTCGGGAGGGGGGAAGTCAGCTACTATTATAAACCAGGTAAAGAATCAGCCACACATTCCATAGCAAGAAAATGTAAAAATACAAAAGGGATAGGAAACTGAGATCTATTTCTGGCTGTCATGTTGGGGTGGGGGTGGGGATTGATTCCAGAAATACTGAATCTCTTTAATGCATCAAAAGGAACAATCCTGATAGGGAGAAAGGATTCAAGTCAAAGCTTCCATCTTCTGGAACAAAAATAATCTGGGTTGAAACACTAGAAGAGTAAAATGAAGTAGAAGGATCCCTATAACTGAACCTCCATAGTGAGCAGCAAATCAGAAAGCAAAGTTGTTTCTCATAGAAGAGAATATTTGTAGCTCAGAGTGGAACTGTGGGGTCGTAGGGGCTCTTTGAGCATGGTGATTTTCTTGCAGAAGTCTATAGAGATTCTCAGTCATCCAAGTTTTCCTGAAAGTGCTTTTTCAGGAGGCAACTGGACTTTGTTTTTTCTTTTGAAGATGTTTCACTTCTTATCCAAGAAGCTTCTTCAGCTCTGACAGGATAGTGAGGAATGGAAGGATTTATATTCCTTGCAGACAGCTGGTCATTTGCATCTTTTTAGAGGATCGTTGAAGCACTTGGAGGTTTATCTATGTCCTCTGGGTCACCTGAGTAGAGCTCCTGGTTCCTGTAGTCTGCCATTTTTTTCTCTGAAAATCCATTCCTACTCCCACACCATTCAAAGGGTGTTCATCCCCAAATTGTATAGCTAAGAGTCTGTAGAGATTTTATTGCAGACGTTTCATTACCAAACTAGGTAACATCATCAGCATCAAAGTTGCTTCTCATGATTAAACATTACTTGCAGCACATACAAAAGGTTGGGACAGAATGGCTTCTGCATGAATGTACAAGTCCTGGATTGGTAGGAGCAGAAAAGGTGTCAAGTATATTGATAGATGAGAGATCAAAGCTTTTATTTTAACTTGGGATCTGTTATGTACGGATTGGCTAGAATCTACATAAGTTTTCATGCTCGCCACGGATTGGCTAGAATCTGCATAAGGTTTTATGCTCACGGCTGATTGGCTGTCCGGGCCGTGGGAGATTTAACCTGCTGTCATTGGCCGGCTGGTCTGCCTGGAGCTCCTTAAAACGGCGAGTTCCGGCAGCCCAGCCGGCAGAGCGCAGTCACATTTTGCTGGAAATAAAAAGGTGCTGAATTCACTAATGACTGTCGCTTGCTGCTTTTGTGCCGAGCTAACAGGATCGTTGTAATTTCAAAGTCTTAGGGGCTTTCCCCCCCTTTCATAGCATAAATTCATTGTATTTGTTTGTAATGTAAATGTATAGGGCAGTACTCACCAACAACAATGGGCAGATTACAAGGATTACAAGTAAAAACAATACATTAAAATCACTGATAATGAATAATCTTGCCGGAGGATGACTTCATCAACCTTTTTATTCTTGTGTCCTCATGACAGAGCTTTCATCTCGTCTTCAATTCGTACTGCAATGTAATGTAAAGTTATTTTAGCTTTTTTTCCTCTTTTAACAACCCTTTCATCAGGGTGAAGTCAGGGTGACAGAATGGAGTTGAGCATTTACTGGCCGGATGCCCTTCCTGATGCCTACACAGAGCTCACAGCAGATATTTTCTCTTTGCACCCAGAGAGAAAAATATCTGCTGCTACCTAGGATCAAACTCACAGCCTCCTGATTCTGCAGTGAGAGCTCTACCTCTAGGCCACCATACCACTCAAAGCCATTTTAGCTTATCTGAGGCTAAAGCCATGCTTCCTGTTTAAGCCACCAAAGTTTTGCCTGTGAGGCAACGAAACATATTTCGCCAAACATTTGGCTATCATAAGGGATTCCGCAGAGTAAAATCAGCCTAGCTTCTTATTGGGGACTTTACCTGATGCACCTTCAGCCCACCCTTCCACTCTTTTGGCATGGTAACCAGAATATTGCTTTAGTCAATGGAAGAATCTGGATTTTTCAAAGTAGGCTTTTCCCTTTTTCCATCTACCAAGTCTCCAGCTGAATCAGCCCAAACTGCAACTAGCCAACAATAGTGGCAGATAGACTGCGTGATAAACCAGAAGAGAGAGGAAGAGATAATTCCCTTTCATTTCCCAGACTAGCTGTCCATGCAACATTTTTTATCTGGGCTATTTTTGAACATAAGTTTAGTATTCTTCTTCTGCAAAAATGCTAAACTCATGTCCACCAGGATCCCAGCTAATGTCCTTTTCAGTACACCTGGTTCTACAGAACCAGAGTGAATTGTGAGAGATGGCTAAACTCATTAATCTCACTACAGTATGTGTCAAAGCTTGCTTCCTCTCTATCATTAAGGAAAGAAATTAATAGACATTTTCCTGCTGGCTGGAAAAGTTAGGGAAATCCACTGTGTCTTTAACATGCCCAGTGCACCATAAATAAGGATAACACCAGTGAGAACAGCTTATTTTGAGCACTAGGTATTAATGGACATTTGGATAAAAGCCAATATAGTATTATCGTTCCAGGATGTAAAATAGAGTTCATCAAATGTTGCACCAGTTGTTGAAGTTTGTCTTCAAAATAATATATCTGTTATAATAAGATGTTGATAAACCATCTGATCCAGGCACTTTCCTGATTTTAATCTTTTTTATAGCTTTACAAACTACCCTTTTTGTTATAGGTCAATTCATTCATTGGTTCTGTAATCTTCGGGAAATTTTGTTTCTTTAAATATTCATCAACCTTTGCCAGAGAAATTTATTTATATAATTTACAGCAATATTGATGTAATAGTTTTTTTGCATCTTGAAATGATATTAGAAGCAGAAGATGGAAATACTATAATAATTTCAAGATTTGTCTGGCAAAGGTTGATGAATATTTAAGGAAACAATTTTTTTTTCTCTTTCTTCAATTTATATGCCAACCATTTCTCTGGTTTGTTTGCAACTTCATTTTTTTTGTTTTGTTTTGCATAATTCATTTTACCTTCATTTCTCTGACTAGAAAATAAAGTTTAATTGGTTGTGACATAATTGTCTTTTGGGGGAATTTCTTTAATCTTGCTTCATTTTTATCTGAGCTAAAATTAGCTGTGTATACTTTTGTGTCTTACTGTCTGTTTTCGGAGAGAGTACTTTTGTAGTGGATTTGTCAAGCATAAGAAATCAGGAGCCAGCATAGAGTTCAAAAGCACTGTGAGTTTATTCCATACAACCTATATTGTACACAAGAATCTGATCTATTAACTGTCAATGCAAATTGGCACCAGATAAAAGGCAAAGAACTTCAGGGGTGGGGGGGGAAGCTGGACATACCATATTTTTCGGAGTATAAGATGCACCTTTTTTTCCCCTAAAAGGGGGTGAAAATTTAGGTGCATCTTATACACTGAAGCCCCGCCCGCCCACTGGCCCCCAAACTTTGGCCTCTGCCTCCCAGCAGTTACCTCCTTACAGCAAACAGAGCCTTGGTACTACAGTGGTTTAAAGCACCCTGTTATTAACACAGCTGCCTGCAATTTACTGCTGGTTCGAATCTCTCCAAGGCTCAAGGTTGACTCAGCCTTCCATCCTTTCTAAGGTAGGTTAAATGAGGACCCAGTTTGTGGGGGCAATAAGCTGACTTTGTATAAATATACAAAAGTATGAAGGCTATTGCTTAACGCACTGTAAGCCGCCCTGAGTCTTCGGAGAAGGGCGGCATATAAATCAAATTAAAAAAAAAAAAAAAAAAAAAAAAAAAAAAAACAGCAAGAAGAAACAGCTCCTTTCAGCCTCAGCACAGCCTAATTAGCACAAGTTGATTGGATGTTTTGCTCTCAGCTGTTTTGCGTGGGCCTCTGCTGCTTGCTGCAAGGAAGTAAATTGCTGGGGCAGATTTTTTTTTTATTCCTTGTGCTAATCAAGCTATGCTGAAAATGAAAATGAAAGTAAAGCAGGCTGTTTGCCGTTTGCTGCAACAAGGCAAAATTGCTGGGAGGCAGAGGCAGATTTCTTTTTCTTCTTTTCCTCACCAAAAAAGGAAGGTGTGTCTTATAGTCTGGTGCGTCTTATACTCCGAAAAATACAGTAGATCTCATTCAGGGTGTAGGAACTCTAGGAAACCAATCAACAAAAGAAACAGAAGCCCACAGTCAAGTAATGGTCAAAGAAAGAAACTGAGAAGGACCTTCCCTAATGAATCTGAAAAGCAAAGTCCTACACTTAGGCAAGAAAAACCAAAAGTACACATATAGATGGGGAGAAATCAGGCTTAATAGCAGTAACTTTGAGAGGGACCTTGGAGTCTTAGTGGACAACCAATTAATTATGAGTTAACAGTGTGTGGCAGCAGCCAAAAAAGCCAATGCAATCCTAAATTGCATTAACAGACGGATTCAATCAAGATCACATGAGCTACTAACACCACTCTATAAAGCCTTGGTAAAGCCACACTTGGAATACTGCATCCAATTTTGGTCACAACACTATAAAAAGATGTTGAGACTCTAGAAAGAGTGCAGAGAAGAGTAATAAAGATAATTAGGGGACTGGAGGCTAAAACATATGAAGAACGGTTATAGGAACTGGGCATGGCTAATCTAGTGAAGAGAAGGACGGGGGGGGGGAGACATGATAGCAGTCTTCCAATATTTGAGGGGCTGCCACAGAGAGGAGGGGCTCAAGCTATTTTCCAAAGCACCTGAAGGCCAGACAAGGATGGACAATGGATGGAAACTGATCAAGGAGAGATTCAATCTAGAAATAAGGAGAAATTTTCTGACAGTGAGAACGATCAACCCATGGAACAAGCTGCCTTCAAAAGTTGTGGGACCTTCATCACTGGAGGCTTTCAAGAAGAGACTGGGCTGCCATCTGTCAGAAATGGTGTAGGGTCTCCTGCTTAGGTGGGGGGTTGGACTAGATGACCTACAAGATCCCTTCCAACTCTTGTTATTCTATGAAATTTAACACTGATCTTGCACTGAAAAGTGGTGGGCAGGAATTCTGCTCTTTCAGACTTACAAGATTCTGTCAATGTAGCCTTAAATAAAGTAGGTTTAGCTCATCTAGTCTTGTTTCCCAACTGTTTTACCCAGGAGGGCTGACAGGGCATGGCAAATGTTTCCGAAAGATCCCTCCCTGGGCTATAAAGGCAAGGGCAAAGAATGACTTGCATGATTCTGTTAACCTTACAATAATGTTATATTTCTGGGTGTATTTCTTGTCTGGAGCCCTGGTCACAAATGACATCCATCTTGCAAATCTGAAAAATGCATCTTTCATTTTTTTGACCATTGCCTAGTTCAGGGGTCTGCAACCTTAAACAATCAAAGAGCCATTTGGACCCGTTTCCCACAGAAAAGAAAACACCGGGAGCCACAAAACCTTGGTGGGCGTGGCCAACTCAACGTCACTCACTTTCACCAGTCACATGACCCCCTAGCTACGCCTACCCAGCCAGTTATTAGGGCAGAGAACCGGTTGTTAAAAAACAACGGGAACCACAAAACCCTTTCTTTCCCTCCCTTCCTCCTCCTCCCTCTCTCTCCTCCTTCTCTCTTCATCTCTCTATGTCTCTCTCTCTCCCCCTCTCTCTGTATCTTTCTGTTTCTGCCCCACCTGCTTCTCCATCCCCCACTGTTGCCCTTACCTTCTCAAGCTAGGCGAGGAGTGACTGGGAGGGGAGTGCGAGGGGTGGGGCCAGCCAGTGGTGGGATCATCCAACAGGGAGCCACAGCAGAGGGCTCAGAGCCACATGTGGCTCCGGAGCCACATGTGACACCCGGGACACCCGGCCTAGTTTGTGGCTTTTCTCTTTCTCCTGAGGTAATTCCCACATACTATTAAAATATCTTTGAGAAAAGATTTTCCAGATATCATGCTTTGTTTTCCAGAGGTATTGCAAGAAAGGCCAATAGATCAGATCAGAGGCCTGATAAGGCCACTTTTTTGTTTAAAAGAACAACAACCACCACAATCCCAACAAATAAGAAAGCATTGAGAGGATGTTTGTGTAACTTTTTACAGTCATGTAACCTATTTAGAATAGAATAGAATTCTTTATTGGCCAAGTGTGATTGGACACACAAGGAATCTCTCTTTGGTGCATAAGCTCTCAGTGTACATAAAAGCTATAAGTGATAAATCATGATCATAGTCATCATAAAAATACATTCATCATAAATCATAAGATACAACACTCAGTGATAGTCATAGGATACTAAATAAGCAATCCACATAAATTGTACTAGGAAACTAAATAAAACAATATAAATCGTAAAGAAACAAACAATAAAGTAGAGAAGGAGATAGTAATAGGAAAGATGAGAAGAATAATATTAATACAGTCTTACTAAATAGTTTGACAGTGTTGTGGGAATTAGTTGTTTAGCAGAATGATGGCATGGGGGGGGACTGTCCTTGTATCTAGTGTCAGAGAGCATTTCACTGAGGCTGCTGTTGGCGGCACCATCTTGAATTCCATGAATTATGAATATCAATGCTAAGTTCGTTTTAATAACATTTCAATGTGCTTATTGTTGTAAAAATTTTAATAAGCCATGGAAGGTGTTTGAACGTACCCTACTTTTCTGTTAAACTACTAGGATTTTTTTCAAGCCAGCTACAATTGCATGCCAGCCTCCTTCTGAAGCAAGAGTATCAGCTTCGATATAAGATTGAGCTACTAGCTACAGCTGATACTTTGGCCTCATTTCTTGACTAGAATATCGAATCTGTGCAATTCTTAAACCCATTAGGAATATAATTCAGGAAAGCAAGAAGCAAAGCAACTAACACAAGATTGTGATAAAAACAAGAAAGCAAATTGCTTAATGATTCGATATTGACACATTGTAAGCTTTCATTTAAGTAACTTGGTAATCAAATGTATTAATCAATTGGCAAAACAAATTGTCTCAGAAAAGCTTTAATGAATTGACAATTGTGAATCACCAAAATGTATTAAGAGCAAATACAAAGCACAACATCAGAGAAACTCTAGAAAGAAAAGGCCAGTGTAATTAACTGCTTAAAATAAATTGTGCAGGCAGTAAAATATAATTTTACAATTACATTTTACAATCCATTTGTCACTTTAAAGCTATGTCTTTCTGAGGTGTGGTTCAGTTAGGTGGAAAAGTGTCACTGGGAGTGAGATAACTACTCCAATTAGATAAAACGGTTACACAAAAACAAAACAGAAGATTAAATTCTAGCTATTAATTCTGGCCACATACTTTTACAGTATATTAGATTAATAATATAATACTTTGCAACAAATGTGGAAAATACTATCTCATCTTGGTATGTTTGCAATACAACCATAAATATAGCTTTATACAAATAGGAATATGATTAATTTCTACTGCACTTTGAATGGGATAATCACAACTTTTTTTTCCCATGTGTTACTGTGCTTTATTTATGTCACTGACCCTTGAATTTTCAATGAATATAGATTTGTTCTTTCAGAACAATTCAAGAAGATTTTAGTATTATTAAGAGTTGAATTTTTAACCACCCTAAAAACAATGCCAGTATGAATTTATCAAGGCCAACCAGACCAGGTTAACCTGATTTCACTTTGCAACAGGTAACTTCATTAGCATATTGTAGGAACGTTATGGAAGTAATATATCTTGTTTTCAGCAATGCATTTGACATATTTGTCCATGACATGCTGCTTTAATTTATACTTTAATATGGATTCCTACAGTGAACAAGGGGTTGGAGATGAACGATTAAATACTGCTCCCAAAGGTAGGATTCTATGTTTATACATATCATAGTAAAGTTGATTTATATCTAGGGTAAATACTGAATCATTATCAACTCTATACCTTTCAGAACTGACATTCTGAAGACAAATATATTCATGATTTGATTTTTGCCATTAGAGAAGTAAAGGAGCAGCACCATGACCTTCTGCAGACTAAATAAAACATCATCAAAAACTTTATAACTCCTGATGAAATTCTTTTAGTCATCCAGAATTGTTCATGGCACCCATCGTAATACTTCAGAGGTGTTCTGTAACTATATTGTACATCCCAGATATATCCCAGCGCTCACTGTAACAGCATCGCCAAAGAGGCATTAAGAGTTGTTAACCTAATTTTGCGAAGCTTCTTCTCCAGTAACATCGAACTGCCAACTAGGGCTTACAAAACCTTTGCCAGACCAATTCTTGAATACAGCTCGTCTGCCTGGAATCCACACTGTATATCGGATGTTAATACAATTGAGTGGGTCCAGAAGTATTCATGAGAAGAGTAACTCCACTCCTCTGCTCACAATAGGATACCTCATGCCACCAGGCTTGAAATTTTGGTCTTGGACAACCTGGAACTACGCCCCCTAGGATCTGACCTAAGTAGAGTACACAAAATTGTCTGTTACAATGTCCTACCTGTCAACAACTACTTCAGCTTCAACCACAATAACACACGGGCAAACAATAGATGCAAACTCAAGGTAAACCGCTCTAAACTCAATTGTGGAAAATACGACTTCAGCAACAGAGTGGTCAATGCCTGGAATGCTCTATCCAACTCCATTTTTGCATCCTCAAACCCCCATAGCTTCAACCTTAAACTGTCTACCTCACCCCATTCCTAAGAAGTCCGTAAGAGGGCATGCATACCCATCATGCCTACCATCCTTGTCCCACTGTCCCATTTATTTGTACTCATTACCTGTGCTTATGTCCATTTATCTCATACATGTTTGACAAACTAAATAAATACATAAAAAAAATAAAAATAAATGTTGAGAGTGGGACACTCTGAATATTATGCCACCAATTAAATCTTCTGGGATGGAATAATTAATCGCACACTGCCTACTGAATCATATTTCCTGTGTTGCTATGGAGGGCCCTTATCTGATTATTACCTGAAATCTGGACAGCTTGTGCTGAAGGAGAAAAAAAACAACATGTGGCTTAGATGTACAAGATATCTTATTTCCTGAACAAGTAATGTGCTAGCATAAATAACACCACCACTCATATCTCACTGTTGGAGTTTGAATAGGAAGACTATATTCAACAGTGCTTGACAAAAATATGTGCAATTAGTTTCTTTCTGTCACTGCAGAAATAGCCATTAACGGAATGATACGTTCCTTCCCTATCCAGTGGAAACTCATTTGCAAGGGAGGCCAAACTATATTTGTAATTGCGGTTTTCTCCCCCCTCCGTTACAGTTTTGTGGTGCTTATTTGTATGTGAATGAAATCTCTGGATAAATGTTCATTGCTATTCCATTTCATTTTTCTTTCCTTCCAGTGTCCAGCTTGCTCTCCTTTATAGCACACCTCTGTAAATTTACCAGACAATTATAGGGGAGTTGAAAGCACTGATTGTCAATATGTCAATTTTTTTACATGTATAGTAAAGTTTAAACGGTGTTTCATATTTCAGTGATTGCATGGCCTCTGTAGATGCCGAATGCTAAATCAATCAATCAATCAATCAATATTTTAATGGTGAGCTTGTAAGGTTTGGAATTAGATATTATGCTAAAGATTTAGCAGTCTTATATTGGGAAAATACAGAATGCAGTTCTACTATGAAAAGCATCACAAACGGCTTTTGAGAGTCACAGTAGAAAACTGAGCTCAGTTTAAAGAGAACTCATTTTCCTGAAGGAAGGAAGGTTATATTAATATGACTGTGGTATCTGTCCTGTTATTGTCTCTTTAAATATTTCCTACTTAAAACTCTTTTACACAGAATTGCTGAAGAGGACCTTTGACTGATAAGCATCTAATGAAATAAGCCATCACCTATAAAAGCCCAGGTCATTAATAAAGAATGTTTTCATGACACAAGATAGCTTTTATGTTCTGTAAAGTGTTCTTTCTGACTCACACAATTGTCAGTTAGCAATATGGAGCGAAGCCTAGAAACCCTTATGGCACAGTGCAATAATTTCAGGGCAACATTATTTATAAAATAGGGATGAAAATATATTTGGTCACCTTTTCTGGACATATGTGTAATTATATGGGTAATCCTCAAATTGCGACCTCAATTAAGCCTAAAATTTATGTTGCTAAGTAAGACATTTGTTAGGTGAGTTTTGCCCCATTTTACAACTTTTGTTGCCACAGTTGTTAAGTGAATCATTGTAGTTGTTAAGTTAGTAACGCAGTTGTTACCAGTACATAAATCTGGCTTCCCCATTGATTTTGCTTGTCAGAAGGTCACAAAAGCTAATCACATGACCCTGGGACATTGCAAATTTCATAAATATGAACCAGCTAATAAGCATCCAAATTTTGATCATGTGACCATGAGGATGCTACAATGGTCATAAGTGTGAAAAATGGCCATAAGTCACTTTTTTCAGTGTCATTATAACTTTGAACATCACTAAATGAACTGTTATATGTCAAGAACTATATGGAAATACAGTTATGTATACATGTAATCCTCGAGACCAGAATTTACATTTCTAAGCAAGTGACTCATACTCGATTTGATGATCCTTTTGCCACTGTTGTTAAGTGAATTACCGCAGTTCAATAAATCACACTTTGTTAAGTGAGTTCGGCTTCCCCCCATTGACTTTGCTTGTCAGAAGCTGTCTGGGAAAGTGGTACATGGTAATTACATGATCCTTGGATGCTGCAACCATTGTGAATGCATGCTGGTGGCCAAGCACCCAATTTTGATCATGTGACCTCTCCCCCATGGGATGCTGCAACAATCACATGTGTGAGGACCAGTTGTAAGTCACATATTCCAGTAACTAAGATATGGTTATGTCAGGGTTCTAAGTAACACCCCCAATGAAAGAAAACTCTGAGGCTTGAGTTTCCTCAAAGTTCCATTTTATTAGAGATGTCATATTGGCACATCTGGGAAAACCCGAATCTGAAAGCTTCCAGGTTTTCCCCACCCAAAGGAAAGTTCAAGTCCCTGCCCAGCACCCACATGTGCATCATGTAGTCCAATCAAAGCACCGTCCCAACTGGAGATGCCTCCCAGTTCCAGCCGTCCAGGTGCAGGGCAAGATGTCCTTGACCCTCTGAGAAAGGAATGTTATTTTGAGTATATATCACCCTGGCCCCATACAATCCCCTCTCCCAATTTCCCACTGTAGTAATTGTGGCAGGCCTGAAGATCCAACGAAAAAGATGGCTCCCAGGCCTGACAGGTTATTCTATTGTGGATTTGTTATTGAGCATTACATCCTCCAAAACTGCTTGAAAAGAGGAAAACTGGAGACAATTATTTAAAAGCTACATCCCTGGGAAAGATGAGGAAGACTGATTCTTATTTTGTTCCATCCAGATTTCCAGTAAGTGGAGCATCTTTCCATAAAAGTAAATGATAGCAGTATAACTGTTTCTGCTCAGGTGGCACTCTTTTTCCTGGGGGATAGCTTCACCCAGATATCCTACAACTCAGGTACAGGAGGAGTTAGCAAGCCAGTGTGGTTGTTGCATTTCCCTCTCTTCTATAATACAGGATCTCATGCCTTGAAATAATTGAGCATAATCACCAAGCTGGCTTTGATTTATCTTGGAAAAGTAAGTTGGTGAACCATGAATGGAGAGAAATTTCCAAAGTCTTTAGGGCAGCCGGGAAAGTTGAAAAATTTATCATCAGGAAAGCTACATGGATGTCTCTCTAATCACCACAATTAGGATTGACAATTTTCTTTCAGCAATGTGACGGAAAAAATATGGTTTCCTTGTTTTCCTGTGTCTCTTTGTAATAGCATAAAATATTTAATGGAGAATCTGTATGGAATTCTGTAAAAACTACCAACTGTCATCATCATTACCATCACCCTCATCTTCTCTAGTAGAGGTAAATAAAACAGGAGGAAAACAATTGATTGCTTATTGTACCATATGACTGTCACTGGATCTTGTGCCTTATGATTCTTGACAAGTGTATCTTTTCTTTTTATGTACACTGAGAGCTTATGCACCAAAGACAAATTCCTTATGTGTCCAATCACACTTGGCCAATAAAGAATTCTATTCTATTCTATTCTATTCTATTCTATTCTATTCTATTCTATTCTATTCTATTCTATTCTATTGTCTCTCTTATGCCGTTAAAGAAAAAGGACCACTGTTATGTATCGTATATAGTTGTCAGTTGAAGTTCTCAGTCTGGTCCTCTGTTGGAGCGGGAAAATACTCTCTCCTGATTGGTTGTGGGCTGATCAGCTTCCCTATAAAAGGAGTTGTGTCAGCCAGGGAGCAACAGTTGCCTCACAGGCAGTATAGAATAAAGAGCTGTTAGAAATCACTCTGGCCTCACCTCCATTCTTCACCCAGAACATAACACCCACAATGCAAGATTAACCTGCAACTTTGAGGGACCCAACAGTTTTAAAAGCAACATCATACTCATAAATTATCCCTCATGAAGGTATTTCTATTTTTATATAGGTTGCACAAGAATCTAGAAGTAAATGATTGCACAGGAATGGCATGTCAAAGTTATTTCTCTTATGGAATGATGTTAGTATTCCAGTAAGTAATTCATACCTAACACTTTGCACATCAATTAGCATCCTAGCAACAACTCCTATTTGCCCTATGTCTGGTTCTCTGCTAAATTATAATCTGGAAAATGACATGTTTAATTAGTGATGACACATTAATAGAAAATGGTAAAGAAATCAATCTAATTTAATGTGCATGAGGTCTATTTCAGAAACATTCTGGGTGGAATGTTTTATCACCTCCTTTTCCTGAATTTACCCTAAGGTTGACTCCAACTTACATCTTAACAGCTGTTCATAAAAGAATCCATTTGGGTTTGGGAGAAAAAAATGGTTTGCCAAGAAATGTTAGGCTGATTCTCAAGCAGACTGTCCAAGGGACAATTTGGATTTTTTTTTTCCTGAAAAAGTCAGTCTTTCAATCCTGATCTCATAAAACTGATCTCATAAAGTCCCACCCAGAGGCAATGAAAACTTAAGCAAGCCCAATCCTTACCTTCCCCACGTGATTTCATGGATTCATAAAAGATGGAGGCAGTTTGTTTGTTTGTTTATTTGTTTAATTTCTTTACCACTCATCTTTCTAGAGATGAGTCTAGGCAGCTTACTACAAAATAAAAATAAGATAAAACATTAAAATATTAAGATAGTAAATATTAACATTAAAATTAACAAAATTGTTTTTAGCTTCTAAAACTATTGGAATAAAATCAAGACATGGTTAGAAGAAATGACACAACAACGTATTGATTTAAAACCAGAGCTGTTCCTACTGGGTATCCTTCCAGAGAAAATTTGTAAAGAAAATATTTATTTGATTATACATGTAATAACAGCTGCAAGGATTGTTTTTGCACAACATTGGAAAGCAGAGAAAATACCTTTGGAAGGAGAAGTAATTAAAAAAATTTTAGACTGTGCAGAAATGAATAGATTAACTTTGATGATTAAAGAAAGAGAGGATTCAGAATACTTTAAGATATGGGATCAATTTTATCATTGGTTAGAAAAGAGATATAGATAAGTAAATCAATGTATATAAAAAAATGGTATAATTAGAATATTGTACTTTTGGAGAGATGTTGTAACAGATTGGGTAATAATGAAGATAGAAGAAACAACAACAAAAAAGATGAAGTCACAGAGAAAACACCGAGATGTCGCACGGAAGGGATGACTGATGTATTAAATGTTTGTTTGTGTATAAAATAAAAAAACCTTTTTCAAAAAAAAAGAATGGCTAATGAAGGGAGCAAGGTATAAAAGGGATAGAGGTAGACTTTTTTCCTAATCCATTAGCCACCTCCTATATACAGGGGTGGGATTCAGCCGGTTCGGACCAGTTCTGGTGAACCGGTAGTCACGGCCAGCGGCTGGGCACATGCACCTGCCCAAGCGCTATCCCGTGCTATACAATCATCATGTTTTTGATGCAGCATGCATTTGCGCAAGGCGCATGTGCGAGCAAAGCTAGTGTGTGTGCGCACGCACTCACATTTTCGATTCTGGGTGAACCAGTTGTTCAATGTTGTGAAGCCCACCTCTGCCTATATCACACATCTCCATCAAGGCTGCAGGTCAATTGGAGGAGCCAGCTTTTAAGACCCTTTCAGAAGACCAAGAGAGCAGGTATGAACTTCACTGCAAGGGCCACAAAGTTCCAGAAGGCAGGAGCCACAGCAGAGAAAGGCTCTTCTCCTGGATCCCAGCAGCCAAAATTCCTTTTCTGACAGGATCCACAGCCTGCAAGTTCCAATTTGAATTTACAGAACAGAATCCATTGTTTTCTTATTCCTCTCAGAGAACTCTGGAAAAATGTACCAACCCTGGAGTTGGGTCCACAAAATAGGTTTGTGTTGGAAAGTAGGAAACAGAAAGGAAATACTCTAGACACAAAGTGTTATTCTTCAAAGTAAAATGATGTTTTATTGTTATGATTCATTAGTAAATACAGTAGGGGCCAAAACTGTGGAAACCTTTTGGGGAAAGTGTATTTTTGAGGTTTGATGGCTAATAACACCACTTTTGGGGGAGTTTCAAGATAATCATGTTCCACTGCTGGAATGGCCTGGGAATAGCCCAGACCTTAACCCAATTGAAAATCTATGGAGCCGATTAAAGAAACTTGCCAGTCAGAAGCAACCCAGCAATTAAACCCAGTTAACAGAAGCAATCATTCAATCTTGGTTTCACATTATAACAGCTGCAGAACTAAAAGACTTGGTTCACTCCATGGGAAGACATCGTAAGGCCGTAATTCATGCTAAAGGTTACCCAACTATGTATTAACTGACATAATTTTTGTATATCTCATTTTTTCTACAGGTTTCACTTTTCTTCTTTCTACTGTAACTGATATTCTAATAGCAAATCCTTCCTAAAAGTTATTGCATTATATTCTTGATTAAATGATATTTCCATTGATATATAATTTTATGGTACTAGTCCCAAAAAAAGTGGTTATTAGCTGGTTTTAGAAAATATACTTTTCCCAAAACGGTTCCACAATTTTGGCCATTATTGTATATTCATGCTCAGATGTCTACTATATGACACTCTTAGCTTAGCAAACCAATCATTTATATACACAGTTTCTTATAGTTCTTTACTCCCTTCCTTATCCACGCAGTTACTAAACTTAATCACTGCATTGCCATGCTAACTCCTTCTTTATAGTTTTGCTTTATTCCATTTTCCTATTCCGAGGAGGAGGAGGAGGAGGAGGAGGAGGAGGAGGAGGAGGAGGAGGAGAGAATTGTTCTTTTTCTGAGTCTCTTAGAATAGCAATAGCATTTAGACTTACCGTATACAGTATATCGCCCATTTACAGCATTGGGTGATTTATAATGTCAGCATTATTTTCATATTGCCCCCAACAATCTGGGTCCTCATTTTACCAACTTCAGAAGGATGGAAGGCTGAGTCAAACCTTGAGCTCTCTCAGGATCGAACTCTAGGCTGTGGGCAGAGTTCGTTTGCACTTTAACCACTGTGCCATCAGGGCTCTGGGGTCATTCTCTTGTTCCTGTTCTTTCTTGATAGGCAGCTCCCATAGTTTCACCAGCCAGTCTGTTCCACAAATCATCTCCATTTCTATTTGCTCCTGTTGGATCATTCAGACATTCCCCCTTGAAGCATCTCTCCAACTGCTTTGGCAGTTTTCCATCCTTCAGCAGCTTCAGTCACCGATGCTCTTTAATACACTTAACAGCACAGTGACCTACATCCCTTGCCTAACAAAATCTGTCATTTATAACTTTTGTACTGAAAAGCAAACGTGCTTCCTTGCAGGTATGCTAATCATTTAAAACCTTCCTGTTGTCTCCATGATACCTTTATGCAGTTGGCAAAAAGACAAAATTCTAACCCAGATTGCCTAGATCGAAAAGAAGAAAAGGGTGCAAGATTTTGATGACATGCATACACATTGCTAGTGTGTCTTTTCGTCAGTTGTTGCAAGGCAGTGAGTTTTGAAGCATTTTAACACTTAATTTGCAATTTAATAATTTGTAATTTTCTTGTTAATTTATAATTAAGAAATGCATTGAAATATTAAATTAGTTTAAGTGAGGAAATGGCCTGGATAAAGGGAATCCTTGCATCCTGCTGTGCTTCAAACCAGCTCTGAGCATGTTGGCTGGATTTTCCCTTTGACCATTGAGTTAACCAAGCAAACATGGATTAAATTAGCATTTCATAGGCTAATACTAGTTAAAAGTACAGAGTGATTAAAATGAGTTTCCAAAATTCTTACTGTATTTTTGGGAGTATAAGATACACCGGAATATAAGACGCAGCTTAGTTTTTGGGGAGGAAAATAGGATGGGAAAATCTGCCTACCAGGTATTCAGCTGGCTAGCGTCCTTAGTCTGGTCAGCTTCAGCACGTTAGTTTGCTGGTTTTTATCCCCTGCTTGGGGATTAAAAAACAGTTTCTAAAGCACAACTGATCTTTCGAGAGAGAAGCAATGAGAAAAGTAGGAAACCACGGAGATCACTTCACTTGCTAGCGCCTCCTTAGGGCTGAAAAACACTTCACAGCTGAGAGTCGGAGGAGCAGGCAAAGCGCTTCACTCGTTAGCACCTCATTAGGGCTGGAAAAAAAAACCTCTGAAAAAGCTACATTCGGAGTATAAGACGACTCTTATTTTCAGCTTCTTTTAGGAGGGAAAAAGTGTGTCTTATAGTCCAAAAAATACGGTATGTTGCATGAACCTGGCTGTAAAGTATATGAGCTGAAGATGAGATTGTGCTTTTCTAGCTAAAGAAGTTTTTTTTTTCCTGAATTGTAATATGTACTTATAATTATATTGATTCCAAATGATCTCAACAGAATATATTTCAAACTTAGTGTACGTAGGATTGGACTTCGTTTGTCCTGCAGACATCCAAAAAATTAACATATTCTCTTTTGTAGTGTAACAGAAGGAGAAAAAGACTAAATACATGAGGTAATCATATATACTTAATTTTAATTCATTTGTTTTCAGGGATCCATTCACTTTCAAATACCCCTTAATATCCCTTGCTTATTGGCTCTAGTATGGAATTAGTTCAAGTAAATGTACATTTAAGTCCAAATTTAAAAATAGACCCCCAGGCTTTCCTATTCAAAATGCACATTCTTAATTATTGTCTGTTTTAATAGAAGAAATGGTGCCCTTTAGACGCCATGAGGATATCATGTGTGTCATGAATTCAAATTTATATCACTTACATTACTTGCATGTTATCACCATTACACCAGCACTGTCTCCTTTTCCACAGCACAGATGCCAACGAAAGAAAGCAAACTACTACGACAATCCACCTCATACTTAAACTTGCTCTGATTTTTTTTTTTAATAAAGCCTAGACAATAAGAATATTGCTGACTCCTTTTGGTACCGACCAATCGATACCAAGCTTTGTTGACTATGTCTCTTAGACATCTTACCAAGATTGGTTTCAAAAATGTTTATTTCTGCCACAATCTGTACTTGCTGAACTATGTAGAGAAAAGTATCTGTACATTTATGAAGTTCCAGTATTAAATGGTGCTGCCACAGTCTAACTGATGATTGCATTCCATCTCTATAAGGTATTCTAGCTAATTCTAGGGTATTAGAATTCTAGCTAATTCTAGGGCAATGATGGCTAACCTTTTTGCCCTCATGTGCCAAAAGCATGGGGAGAGTGTGTGTGGGGGGGTGTCGTATGTCAGGGGGTTGGGTGTGGGGAGCATGGGGGTGTCACACGTGTGCGTGCTCATACCCCTAATTCAATGCATCCTGCCCCCGCACATACACGCATGACACCCCCCCCACACACACGCTTTTGACACATGATGGCACGATGGGCCCGGTAGGCCCGTTTTTCACCCTCTCCAGGCTCCAGAGCCTTTCTAGGAGTCTGGGGAAGGCGAAAACGGCCTTGCCCACCCCCACCCCCCCGAGGCCCTCCAGAGGCCGGAAACAGCCTGTTTCCTGACTTCCGGTGGGCCCAGAAGGCCTGAAAATCAGCTGGCCGGCACACGCATGCGTACCGGAGCTGAGCTAGGGCAACGCTCGCGTGCCCACCGATATGACTCTGTGTGCCACCTGTGGGACACGTGCCATAGGTTCTCCATCACGGTTCTAGGGTATTCTAGGGTATTCTACCTCTATAAGGTATTCTAATTCTCTATTCTAGCTAGGTTATACTTAGTACAAAACAGTTAATTGTCAGGTATAAGCATTGATATTTGTGATGTGTCTCATTCTTCTTCTCCAAAGCCAAATGCCATCCTCAACATCCAGAGAATGGGGAGTGCTCTGTTCTTCTTTCTTACTTACTGAAGGTTGCATTATACTGTCTTACTGCCTTTTAAACTTCTATTCTTTATATTATACATTCTTCTAAAATCCCGTGGTTGTATTTTATTTTTACAATTCTTTTCTCTTGTGGCCTTTCCAACTTTGCAGATCTAAGAGCCAATGGTGCAAATTACTTTTCCAGGTATTCTGGAACCCTGGACCAACCAGTCAGGTCTCTGCTTCATGGAAAGGACTTACCGATCCTGTACCAAATATTTCAGCAGCTATTATCGCTGCTAGAAACATAATGATGATAATCAGTGGTAACTAAGAGGCTTTTCAGTGAACTAATCAGGTTTGCACACTGAACCATATGAATGGCTTACAAATGCCTCCTTATTGTGCAGTGAATAGCTCCAACTCTCAACTTCATCTGTGGCAGATGTCAAAATCCCAGCAGGTTTGATCACCAGCAGCACCTAATAGCTAGTTTGATAGCAGAGCTCCTGGAGGAGCTCAAGGCAATATGTTTTTTTTTTAAGGCCACATGCCCATTATGTAAGCATATAAGATCAAAGAGGCAAAAGTAAACAATGATTATGCTTCTCCAACACAACAGCCTGATGGTTTTAGAGAGTTATTCCCAGGATTTAGGAATACTTTTATTTTGATCAGTATATTCCAGGGCAGGGGTGGGTTCTAATTTTTTTTACTACCGGTTCTGTGGGTGTGGCTTATTTTGTGGGCGTGGTTTGATGGTCATGTGACAATTCTTTAGGATTTAGCAGAGGTACTGGTCTACCAGGCTTTTAACTGCTTGCAGAGCCGTACCTGTCTACCCATTTGTTTTTGGAGCTTTCCGGTCTACCTATTTGTTTTTGGAGCACACCGGTCTGTTTTTGGAGCGTCTACCACCACACTGCCTTTTACCGCTGATCAGCTGTAGGGCGGCCCTTTGAAACACCACGGCAAGAGTTTAAACTGTTTTTTTCCTTCTAGCCGATCAACTGGGACTCGGGAGGCAGCGAATAGATTGGGGGTGGGGCCAGGCAGAGGTGGTATTTACAGGTTCTCTGAACTACTCAAAATTTCCACTACCGGTTCGCAAAATTTCCACTACCGGTTGGTAGCAACCCACCACTGCTCCTGGGGTGTCAAACTCAAGGCCCAAAGGCCGGATCTGGCCCATGCTTAGATCTGGCCCACAGGCTGCCCTGAAAACAGTGAAGGACTGGCCCACAGTGCCTCTGGCAGAGTGCTCAGGCCACCACAGGCATCCCCGACATGAGTGATGTCGAGCTGGCCACGCCATGCCCACCCTGGCCATGCCCACCATGGCTACGCCCACACCCACCCACCCACCCATCCACCCACCCTGAGGTCAAATACAAACCTGATGTGCCCCTCAATGAAATTGAGTTTGACACTCCTGGTATACTGTGATGGGGACCCTATTAGAGCTGTGGTGGTGCAGTGGTTAGAATGCACTACTGCAGGGCTAACTCACTGCTCACTCCAGGAGTTTGATCCTGAGTGGCTCGAGGTTGACTCGGCCTTCCATCCTTCCGAGGTGGGTAAAATAAGGACCCAGGTTGTTGGGGGCAATAAGCTGACTCTGTAAACCACTTAGAGAGGGCTGTAAAGCACTGTGAAGTGCTCTAAGTCTTAAGTGCTATTGCTATTATGTTGACAGGTAGAGATGAAAAAAGCAGACATGAGGGACCACAAATAAATGCTGGACACATTAAAATAGGGAAGATGTATTAATTTATTGACACTTGCTCCTTTAAGCTCTCAGAAACTTTAAACTTTTCAGAAACTCTCAGTGTCTTTACCTTTGAGGGTGCCAGTTTCAAGAATGTTCTTGAAGGAGACAACATGTCTGCCAAAAAAAAGAAGAAGAGAACTTCAGTTTGTCACCTACCTGATTAGTGTAACTGATACACCAATTATTTTTGAAGTCTGGAAGAAAAGTTGCCCATGAAATCCTGCTAGAGTGCAAAAGTAACTTTCCTGCAATGGTCATTACATGCCAGAGCAGGAATCTCCAACCTTGGCAACTTTAAGACTTGTGGACTTCAGCTCCCAGAATTCCTCAGCCAGTTTTGCTGAACTTTGCTAGCTGAGGAATTCTGGGAGTTGAAGTCCACAAGTCTTAAAATTGCCAAGGTTGGAGACCCCTGTGCCAGAGTATTTTAGTTGAGAACAATTTTTTTTTTTTTTGCTTTAATTTATATGCCGCCCTTCTCCGGAGACTCAGGGCGGCTTACAATGCGTTAAGCAATAGCCTTCATACTTTTGTATATTTATACAAAGTCAGCTTATTGCCCCCACAATCTGGGTCCTCATTTCACCTACCTTTGAAAGGATGGAAGGCTGAGTCAACCTTGAGCCTGGTGAGATTTGAACTTGCAGTAATTGCAAGCAGCAGATGTTAATAACAGTGCTTAGTCCACTGTGCTACAGGCTCTGTTGGTGAATAACTACGCCAATACTGCAATGTAAATTTAACTGCCAAGTGAAATCTGAAAAAAAGATGTTGTCATTTGTGAATAACAAGTTGAAAACATCTAACAAATTAATTCTTCTGAATCAAGCTTATCTAATCAACCCACTTTATCTGTGTACTTCTTTCTAAATTAAATAAAAAGTCATTGCTCAAACTTTTAAACCTGTAACGACTCTGTACGGACTGAGTCACACATTGCTGAACTGTAAACTATTAACCATTTTTAATAGGCCACATGTGGCTGGATAAGCACATACTAAGCCATAAATCTCAGTTTACTAGCTCAGTGGCTGGGTTCAGAGAACATGTCAAAAGTAAAACAATTGTTAGAGGTTTGGATACGTAGTAAGTCCAACCTGAGTCTCTCTTGTTCTCTCCTAGAAGAGATACTGTATAATACAATATGCATTTACTTGAGAGTAAGCCTAATTGAATTCAATGAGGCTTAATTTTGAATAGACGTGAGCAAAAGTGTGCTGTAAAGAGAACTGGCTATAAAAAATTTTAAAAAGTTAATCTATTCCTACATATGAAGACAATAATCATATCTTCGCCAGGTTTCCCCTTGACTGTGTTCCATAAAAATCATTCATGCATATGATAGCTTTGTAGCACATTATCGTTCATTTTTAAACCTGCAAAAAATACCAAGCATTTCCGTATAGTTTAAAAAATTATCCCCGACGTATGTTTATTACTGTTCTTCTTCATTTATCACCTGAAGTGTTAAATATTTCCTAAGGGATCAAAATATGCTGTGTTGCAAGATAATAAGATACTGTAATGAAACTTCTGACCTTGGGAAAGTAAAGATTCAGCAAACACACACCCCTTTAAAAAAAAAAGAAAAGAAAAAGAAAGTTTGCCACACTACAGTGATTGAATTTCTGCAAATCTCTTCTATATTTTAGCTCCTTATTGTGCTTTCACTTTCTAAATAAAAAAAACCCTAATAATAATCTTCCTATCCATTTGTCTTTACTCCCTAGACATTTGCCCTCTAACAAAATAGTGGAGAATGCAGCCTACTTATATGTTCACATCTTATCTTAGTGTGACCTTAACTGGAACTTGGGCACTTCCTTTCTCCAAAGATAGGGGTAGTCTAGGTCAGGGGGTGTCATCCATGGCAATTTTAAGACTCATGGAGTTCAACTCCCAGAATTGCCCAGTCAGAACTCCCAAGACTTCTGGAAGTTGAAGTCCACAAATCTTAAATATCTATGGAGATTCTCAGTCATCCAGGTCATGGTTGTCCCAAAGGTACTTTTTTGAGAGGTAACTGGACTTTCTGGTTTTTCTTTGAAGATGCTTCACTTCTCATCCAAGAAGCTTCTTCAGCTCTGACTAGATCAGGGGTCCTCAAACTTGGCAGCTTTAAGACTTGTGGACTTCAACACCTAGAATTCTCCAGCCAGCCTAGCCTACTCCCTAGCTGGCTGGAGAATTCTGGGAGTTGAAGTCCACAAGTCTTAAAGCTGTCAAGTTTGAAGACCTCTGGACTAGATGGTGGGGAATGGAAGGATTTATACTCCCTGCAGACAGCTGGTAATTTGCATTCTTTTAGTGCATTGTTAAGGTCACCGGGATGTTTATCGGTGTCATCAGGGTCACCTGAGTGCTGCAAATTGGTGTGGAGCCTTCTTGGAACTGTTGAAAGGATTATGTTGTAGATTGGAGATAGATGATGTCGTATCCCTCCCTCTCTGTTGAGAGAGGGCTGTTCAGTTTTGACATAGATAGCCTCTTTAACCCCTCTCTCTAACCAGCTATCCTCTCTGTCCGAAATATGAACTTCGTTGTCTTCAAAAGAGTTGTCTGAGTGTTTTAAATGCAGATGGACTGCTGAATCTAGTCCTGATGTGTTTCTTCTCCTCTGTTGTGCCATGCGTTTATGAAGTGGTTGTTTCATTTCCCCATAAGAAGCAAAATGTCTTCAAGGAAAAACCAAAAAGTCCAGTTGCCTCTTGAAAAAGCACCTTTGGGACACAAATCTTAAAGTTGCCAAAGTTGGACATCTGTGGTCTAGGACAATGTTTCTCAACTTCAGCATCTCTAGGATAGATAAAATTCAGTACCCAGAATTCCTCAGACAGTAGGGAAGTTGCCGAGGATAGCTGGGAGAAATTTATCATCTTTTCTAGATGATAAACTCCCAATGCAGCATTTCACTTTGTTATGCTAAATAGATTGTAAGAACGAATGGCCAATTTTAGTATTCCAAATAAGACAATCAGCAATTCTGGACCTGAATATATAAGAAACTGCTCTTTGTTGGTGTCTAAATCATGTTAAATATATATATATATATATCTTAGCATGCTTTGATGACTACAAAAATGGGGCTGTATAGAGATTGTTTTGTGATGTTTGTAACCCTAGGGCCTAGGCATACTAACTTCACAGGCACTTGAGTTCTATCATTAATGTACTTTTACACAGGTTTATAATTATCTATGCTAAATACAAACTCCAAAGAGAGGTTCTAGCATGAAAGTCCTGGACATACGTCACAACATGATATTTCAACTGACAAAGGTCAAATATTATTGCTTGTTTCAACCAGTGAGATAGTAATTGCTCATCCTAAGAATAGTGCCTTAATCACAGTAGGATTAATCTAATTATTCTATCAGAACCAAAATATTAGCTGTGTTTAGTTAGGTCAGCGGAAACCCACGAAATCCTCCTAAAATTAGTTACAGGATTGGTTTGGTTTGTATGTTCATCTGTGCACATACATGTCTGTGTGATTCATTGTTTGTGTAAACTCAGACTGTGTATTCAGTGTATGTTGTGTTGTACTTTGCAAATCCAGAGCACTGGTTAAGTTCTTAACAAAAATTTAACAGGAATTTAACAAGGAATTTAACAGTAATTTAAGTATTAAATGGACAGCAAATTTGAACATATATTCTGGCAGGAGAAATTATAGAACAATAGCCTCCAATCTATGGTAGAGTTGAGAATCAAGGACACCATTCTGCAACTTGACAATACCACTAGATTTCGAGACAACCTGAAGCCCGAGCCAGAACATGGAATTATCTGGAAAAGGAAGGAATTATGCAATTAGCCACGTGTACTGAACAAACAGAAAATATGAATATTTTGTAAAAAGTGCACACTACACTTGTCGCTAATAATTCCTGCTTTGCAACAATCTATGTGTGAATAGAATCCTCTGTTCTTTGCCCAAACTGTGTTTCCTAGAGTGTTGTATTTTTCGCCTGCATTTTGTGAAGAGGTGTATGTGTGTATTTTATCTCTTATTTATACAAACATCTGCATGCTTCCTCTTCCATATAATATGGTTAAGTATGTGTGTGAGGGAGAACAAAAGAAAGAATCATTCATTTTACTTCAGAGAAATTGCTTTTTATTTTGCTTTATAGTTGCAGATGTGCTCTTTAGATATTGGGGTTTAGGTCCAACTGTGAGATTAGGCTGAAACTGTTATATCTAAAGATGAAGCAGGAACATAAGCAGAGTGGACAAAAACCAGGAATCTTTTGTAAAAGATCCCTCAGGGGAGGTAAATAAGAAGAAACTAAGCTGTTAAGGTAGTATAAAGGACCAAAAAAAAAAAATGAATCACCTGAACCAGACAAAGCACGATAGCAAAAGCAATAGCACTTAGACTTATATACCACTTCATAGTGCTTTTACAGCCCTCTCTAAGCGGTTTACAGAGTCAGCCTATTGCCCGCAACAATCTGGGTCCTCATTTTATCCACCTCAGAAGGATGGAAAGCTGAGTCAATCTTGACCCAGCAACATTTGAACTGCCGAACTGCAGCTAGCAGTCAGCTGAACTAGCCTGCAGTGCTGCACTCTAACCACTGCGCCACCTTGGCTCTGATGGGCCTGAGCACATGGAAACCCTCTCTCCAATCTGATTAACAATTATCAGAATTGTAAATTAATAAGGCAAGAGTTGCTACCAGGCCAGGCTTGTCAATCAAGAAAACAAAGCAAGCAAGGACTTTAGGGAATAAAAGGGGTCCTGCAGCCCACCCACTTTTTGAGTTGTATTTGGATCCAAATTTGGCAGTTTCTGTTCCTCTGACTAATGCCAGAGTTGTGGGTATCTGTGCATGACTCTGTGTGTGTGTGTGTGAGAGAGAGAACAAATATAGATTGCAACCACTACAGTTTTGCTGTTATGTTACATTTGATGAGTCTTTGTGTATTCTAAAGAACCAATTGTGCCTCAGTGTTCAATTGAAAGTGTTAAAGGTGTGACTATTTTCCAGGGCTGTAGATGTGTGAGTGAATATAAGATGAACCTGGAAGCACATGTAACATTATCTCTGCTTTGAACTTGGATACATATCTGTTTCTGAACTTCATTGATACTGGAATATAAAAATTAAGATATCTACAAGAACAGCCATTTCCTGATAGGATCCAATAAGGATGTAGATTTTGAAGGAACATTTTCCTTCTCCGTGGCTGTGATCATAGAGTTCCTTCAGACTGAATTGAAACAATATTCTACTTCTCTCTGTCAAGGCCTCAGGGCTGAGGTAGATAGTATGCATTCCCCTTCAAAAAAAGTTATAATTTCTGAGAGCTTATAAAATTGATTGGCAGGCTGATGCCAAGCCTGGTTACTTAGGAGCAAGACCAGGGGTGAAATCCAGCAGGTTCTAACAGGTTCTGGAGAACCGATAGTGGATTTTGAGTAGTTCAGAGAACTGGCAAATTCCACCTCTGGCTGGCCCCAGAGTGGGGTGGGAATGGAGATTTTGCAATATCCTTCCCCCAGGAGTAGGGAGGGAATGGGAATTTTGCAGTATCCTTCCCCTGGAGTGGGGTAGGAATGGAGATTTTTGCAATATCCTTCTCCTGCCACGCCCACAGAACCGGTGGGGGAAAAATTTTGGATTTCACCACTGAGCAAGACCCATTAATGTAAGTAAGATTTAGCCCAGAGGAGATCTACATTGGACTGGAACCAAGGTTTCATGAGGTACGGTTAATAAGCTACCTGATATATCTCTGAGATTTTTTTAAAAAATGTCTAATTTTGTTAGGTGTGATAGGGACGAGACATTCTAATTATATCAATACACCACGCTCTTGACTCCTTGGAGATTTATTTCATTAAAACATAAAGCCTCTGCGATGTTATAGTTTGCTTCCTCGGAGCCAAAAATAAAGTTGCTGTGGTTCTATCTATTGGAGAAATGTCTCAGCAACAAGCATAAGTTTAAACTCATCTAAAGCAACATGTGGGGGTACATGCGTGATATTTCTGTCACCGGCTGCTTTGTACCTTTCAGAACAGGATATAAAACTGGAAAAAAGATAAACTGGCTAAGACTTGCCTTTTGATGATAAGCAGGCTGTGGGAAGATAGAAAAGCAATATCATTTCCTGTTCCCATTAATATCACCATAGCTATTTTTGAAGGCTGAATAGTCTCGAAACCATATCTGCAAAAATGTTGCTACCTTTATCCAGACCTTTTTGGGCATTGTCTCTTTTCCCAGATTTGTTTCAAATTTGTGATTTCATCCATAATTCAGCGAAAGGCTAAAGCCAGTGAACATTAAATCTGGAGTGATAACCACCGCACATGAATATGAAGAAGGCACTTAGATTTGCAAAAAGATGTTAACTTACAGGTTGTACCAGGGGTGAAATGCTCCCGGTTCGGACCGGAGCATTCGATCCGGTAGCAATGGAGGCGGGTGGTTCGGAGAACCGATAGCAAAATTCCCTGCCCTCCCCCCCACATGCCCAGCTGAACTGCACAAATATCAGAGGCTTTTTTTTTTTTACTTTTAAAAGCATTTTTTCTACAACCTCTTCGGCCAAAAAATGCTTTTAAAACTAAAAAATAAAGCCTCTGATGATCGTGCCGCTCAGCTGGGATCGTCAAAGGCTTTTAAAAGAAAAAAAACCCTGCCGATCAGGCAACTCAGCTTGGATCGTCAGAGGCATTTAAAAGAAAAAAAGGGTTTTTTTTCTTTTAAATGCCTCTGACGATCCAAGCTGAGTTGCCTGATCGGCAGAGGATCATCAGAGGCATTTAAAAGAAAAAAAACCTTTTTTTCTTTTAAATGCCTCTGCCGATCCAAGCTGAGTTGCCTGATCAGCAGAGGCTTTTCAAAAAAGCCTCTGCCGATCAGGCAACTCAGCTGGGATCGTCAGAGCCTTTTGAAAGCATTTTTTTACAACCTCTTCACTGAAGAGGTTGTAGGAAAAAAATGGTTTTAAAAGTTAAAAAAAATTGGCTACTCCCACCCAGTCACATTACACCAACCCCACCAAGTCATGCCCACAGCACCAGTAGTAACAAATTTTAGATTTCACCACTGGTTTGTACCATAGAATTAGAATTAGAATTTTTTATTGGCCAAGTGTGATTGGACACACAAGGAATTTGTCTTGATGCATATGCTGTCAGTATACATAAAAGAAAAGATACATTCATCAAGAATCATAAGGTGCAAACTTAACGATAGTCATAGAGTACAAATAAGCAATCCGGAAGCAATAGATAAACAATAGAGAGTTAAATCAGCTTTTGTTCACTTAGGATTCAGGGAAACACACAATTTGGGTTTTTGTATGCAACTGTACATTAAAATAAGCTTGTCATGGATTCTTCTATAGAAATGTACATGGGCACTTACAGGGGGGGGGAGTTGGAGAGAGGAACTGAGTGACACTCTTAAGGATTGTTCTGCTTGGAAATCGGCCTAGCCCCTCTCCTTCTGAAGGACAATGTAGAGTGGCCACATTGCTTTATTTTACATCATTCTGAAGCATTATCCAGCATACCTAGTAGCCAGAAGATATTTGTTCTCATGAGTGGCATCCGCAAAGTGCCAGAGATGACTCATAACAGCCTTATAACACTAAGCTCTCATTGAAGAATGCATTTGCCAACTTGCAAGATTACTTGAAATAATTCACATGTTCACAGAACATCTAGGCAATTGGGCAGAGTCAGGTAAATGACAAAAGATTATATTTTGTCAAATAATCTTGCATTCTTTTGAGCTTGAAAAACCAGATGAAGTAGAAAGAATCTATGTAGTATTAGCGCTACCTCTGGTGGATTGGACTGTGGTGGAACGTAGTACGGAGGAAAGGGATGCCTCCCAGACGGCAAAAAGGTAGCGAAGTGTGTGGAAAGTGTGATATGCAGGAAGAGGGTTAAAACAGTTTCTCCCTAGCAGGTCTCAGAGTTTATCTATAGCTATGCAGATAGTTGTTTTACTCTGGCAAGGTTCTGGCTATAGATGAACAACAATATGCTACTCAGAAGTAACTCAGCTTGATACAGCCTAATGTTTAACGCTAGTCCTTTGCACAGACAGAGGAGGGAGGTCATCTGGATTCAAGTGAATATAGTGAATATAGTGCAGCTAGCTTGGAATTAGAAGGAAGGGATGCCAGCAGATTTGAAAGAGGTGATCCTGTACTCTCTCTTGAAGAGAACATGTTTTAAAGAGACAGTTGATCCAGCCATATTAAATAAATTTCTCAATCTTGTCTTTTCCAGGAAGAATAGTAAACAAGATGTGGAGAATCAATTAGAAGATGGGAGGAGAATAGTGGAGAATCAATTAGAAGAGCGGAGGAGGATATGTCATTAAGTCAGTCAGCTCTTAGACAACACATAGTTAGGTCTTTTTCAGGATGATTTGTCCCAAACTGGCCCTTCAAGTTTTCTAACAGTCCTCCCATCACCATAGTATACAGTCTGTCCATCTGGCTGCTGGACATTATGAACTTCTCAAGGAAGATGGGACTTCATATAATGTGTGCAAATCATGATAATCTGAGCTTTGTGATTTGTATCTCAAATGAGAATTCTGGATTGATTTGTTCTATGATACATTTGCTTGTTTTCTTGGTTCTCCATAGTATTCTCACCATCTTCTCCAATACCATGAGAAACCTGCTGGGAGTATAGATTCTTTGCAACACTCTTCCCAAGAACTCTTTCCCCCTTCCTTCCTGCCTGGCAGCAAAGCAGATTTAGAAGTGAGGGATGGGAAGAGAGACAAAGGATTCCTAGATGAAGCAAATTATCCAGACCCCTTTGGTTAAACAAAAAACAAGCTTGGACCAAGGGGCTGAAATGGCACTTTGTGGATGGCACTTTGTGGATCATCTTATTAGGAGCTGGTTGTGGAAAGTGTAGGTCTAGGTGGCATTCAATACCATAGATCAGTGATGGTTAACCTATTCGGCACCAAGTGTCAAAACTGGAGCGTGCGTGGGAGCTCTGGAACCCAGAAGAGAGCAGCTGACTGGTACACATGTGCATGGCGGCCAGCTGCTTTTCCAGGTTCCGTCGTGTGCATGCATGCCAGACAGCAGGTCTGGCGCACATGCACACTGGCTAGCTGCTCTCCTCTGGGTTCTGACGTGTGCATGTGCACCTGGAAGAGAGCAGCTGTCTGGCGTGCATGCGTGTGATGGAAGCCAGAAGAGCAGCTGGCGACAGTGCACATGCCCACAGAGAGGGCTCTGTGTGCCACCTCTGGCACGCGTGCTATAGGTTCGCCATCACGGCCATAGACCATGCTATCCTTCTGGATTACCTACAAGAGTTGAAGATTGGAGAAATATTTTGATGATGGAGATGAGCACGTTTCCAATCAGTATTTCTGGAGAAGAACTATAAATCCATGATTATTCAATGTGAGATACTACAGGGCTCAGCCAGTTCCCTCATACTTTCTAAAATGTATGTGAAACCTGTTACAACATAATCCTGGGAAGGCTTGAGTTCATGTAATAGGAAATTATACATACATACATACATACATACATACATACATACATACATACATATTACATACATACACATTATTTTCAGGGTTTGCAACATTACCAGTAATTTTTTTCTACCAGAACTGTGATTGTATTCATTATAGACTCAACTCTGGGAGATTCTTAGGGTAATTGGAACCATTATAAAAGGGGGGGGATTGTCCACTGAGAGACAAAAGCTATACCTTGTGTTTATCTTGAATGATACCAGCAGACCCATTATTATACTGAGATGATTTCCACCTAGAAGATAAATTTCTGTGTTAAAATATTTTAGCACATAAAAGTAGGGCTGAGGTTCTTTTTTTCTTTTCATAACTTTGAAATAAACTAAACCTATGTGACATTGTTCAAGAACTCTGCAAATCTTTCTGAATAAAAAGTTCTCTGGATTCAACTTGAATTTGTCTCATTCTTTTGCAAAGCTACATATTCCTCAAATTTTTAAGAAAAATTGCAGCCATTATTGAGCCATTGAAGTTGAGGGGAGCATAGATGGAACTGCAATATTTATTGGTTATTCTGTGTCATTTAAACTGTTTCTAACACAGAATTCTGGCGTTACCTTAGAGATATGAAGCAGATCATCAAGTGAATGCTATCCTTAATTTCTAAAAGTTTTCATATTTCCATTTACAGTGACAAAATGTGATAATTGGGGCAGGAACTTACACAAGAAAAAAAATTGACTACCACAACATCATACAAGAAAGCGGTAACTTACAATGTTCCTTCATTGGCAGAGGTACTGAACTGTATCTTTTATTATATTTGATCAATGTGCTTATGTTGCTACTTTTAGCTGAACATCTAATAGGAACAATGCTGTTTAATTGGATTAGAGTTGAATCAAAAATTGTTCACATCTTTCACTAAAAATGGAACAAGGAACTCACTGGGGGTTTTCTGTTAATAGGTCCTAATATTTACTTGAAGATCACAGCGGGTAAAAGTTAAGCGAGAATGGCCCAATAGGTTGGACTAGCTGTTATTTAATTTTCTACAATTTTCAGGAACTAGGTTATATTGGGGTAATTATTTCTCTTCCCTGCAGAGCCTGACCATTGGACATTTTTGAAGATAAGTTTGGGGATCAGTTAAAAGAAATCAAGAGACCAGCTATGACCAGTCTACATTGCACTTTTCAAATAAAACTACTCACATTTCCACACCGCACTTTGGCACAAAGACAGATGTGGAAATATGTCTTATCAAGCTATTTTGGATCTGTTTCTACTTGTGCAGTCTATAGATATGGACCAGTGGCTACAGAGTTGCTTAGAAGTTTGAGATCTACTAGCAAATTCTTCACTTCGTATTTCCTGCACTTCCTAACAGGTGTCATAACCAGACTTAATCTTTAACATCGGTCCTAATTAATGTTTCATTGAGTTAAGCAATGATTATTTCTTTGCTTGAAAAAAACCCAACAAAACCAGTTTTAAAACCTGAAGTTTGGACCATGACTCTGTTTATTATTATTTGGGGACAAACTTCTTCATAATGCTGAGTTTTTGGATTTATTGTAATTCGGTTTTTCACTTACATAAAAAGAGTTGAAGAAGCTTCTTGGATGAGAAGCTAACAACCTCAAAGAAAAATCAGAAAGTCCAGTTGCCTCTTGAAAAAGCACCTTTGGGACAACATGGATGACTGAGAATCTCCATAGACACTTGCATAAAAAGTTGGCAGGGAATAACTTTTCCTTGTTATCCCTATCTTTTGATATTATTGTTCTTCTCAATAGAGGTGTGTGTGGCCAGGGGTGGGGCTTCAAAAATTTTAGCAAGGGGTTCTCTGCCCAGTTGCTTAGTGGGTGCAGCCATGGTGGGCGTGGCCTAGTTGGTCTTCTGCACCACGGTGGGGGGAGGCGTTTTTGCCCTCCCCAGGCTCCAGGGGTTTTCTGCGAGCCTCCGGGAGGGCAAAACCGGCCTCCTCAGGCTCCGGAGGCCCTCTTGAAAAATGGGCCTACCGGAAGTTCGGGAAAGCTGGAAACAGTCCTTCCTGGTTTTTGCCCTCCCCAAGCCTCTGCACACGCCCTGCACTTACCGGCATCCAAAATGGGCCACGTGGGGACTCCTGGGAGGGGCAGGGTGGGCGGGGCGGGGCCAGCCAGGAGTGGGATTTGGGGGTTCTCCGAACTGCACAGAATCTTAGCTAGAGGTTCTCCCAAACTCCTGCAAACCTCCAGTAGCCCACCCCCCGGTGTGGCAGGTTTGAAAATATGGTACTGTGACTATCTTAAAATGAGTATCATTTATTCATTGACCAGGGAATAAAATCAATCTATAATGGAGATGTTCAGCCAGTTTTAGATTTAGAAACAATGCATTACCAGCTTCACAACTTGGAAATGCTCAGTGCTATCATAAGCAATGATGGCCATGGATGCCTTTTATAAGCACTAATACTTCTAATACACTAATAATTCCCCAGCCCTGTGGAATGAACTGCTCCCGGAAATGCGTAAGATCTCCGACCTCCGGGTATTTCACTGTGCACTCAAGACCCTGTTGTTCCGCCAGGCCGGGCTATCAACATAATAATTTTAAATTGGGTGTTTTAAATTTCTGGGGTTTTAAATTGAGCCGAATTATTTAATAATTTTAAATTATTTTAATTGATGTTTGTCTTGTGCTTTTAATAGGCTGTACACTGCCCTGAGTCCTTCGGGAGAAGGGCGGTATAGAAATAAAATTATTCTTATTCTTAATACACTAACTGTTGGTGGTGGATCTTGCCTTGGTTACTCATGCCTTGTTCATTTTCAGATTAGATAAGTGAAAAGGGTTCTACAAGAGATCCTTTTGAAATAAATAAAATGTTTTAACTGGTGCAACCCTAGCTGCCTGGATTTTTGCACAGCTGGCTCTTTATGGCATGTGATTTCAATGTTATAATAATATAATAGAATGCAGTATAATGTAATATGATGCTATTGTTTTAGTTATATTCCTATTGATGTTCATATGCTAGTTTTGATCTTTAAAGTTTTAAATTATATTTCCTTAATCTAATTTTTCCTACTGGGCTAGAGTTTCCTCCTCCTCCTCCTCATGATCATCATCATCTATTATGTCCTTCCTTGGGATTTAATTGAAATGTGGGAAAACAAGAAAGCTGTAGATCACAGGAAAGAAGATTATAAGTATAGGAGCACCACACTCTATCCATGATAATTCCTCTGCAACGTTTTTCTCCTTTGAGACACATTTCAAAAGCAAATGGTCATTTATCAAAATAAGTGGGAAATGTAAGGGGGAAAATGCTTGAGAATTTTTCTGCCTGGCACTAAATGTAATTTCAGAAAAAGTGTAAACATGGCTGACCTACAGTTCTAGCAGCACATTGAAAGGAGAAAAATGTTTTGCTCCCAATTATTTTTTTAAAAAATGAATTTAAAGCCTTATTAGATGGATATTTCCAGCTACTGATTTTGAATATGAATAGAACAAAGCTGGAAGGCTTTTTCCAGAGGATGAGAATTGTACGTGACATATTCTTTGTGGTTCAAAGGAAAAGACGTAAAACCTTCTTAAAGTGATGAAAATAAGCAAATCTTGATTAGGTGCAAGGGACAAGGGTTCAGGTCACTGCAAGCCATCCTAATAATTGTATCAAGGGTTAAAAAAATGATATTCTGAGAGCAAAAAAAAGTGTAATACATATGTCAAATATAGATATTTAAAAAGGAAAGATTTCCCTGTCAGTTGTGTCTGACTATAGGGCATGGTGCTCATCTCCATTTCTTGTTCGAGGGAGCCAGAGAGTTAAGCAAGGACAATTTCTGTGATCATGTGGCCAGCATGGCTATATTGGTTACCACCTTTAAAGCACTCCATGGCATAGGACCCGGGTACCTTCGAGACCGTCTTCTGCCACCAATAGCCTCCCACCGACCAGTCCGCTCCCACAGAGAGTGTCTCCTCAGGGTGCCATCAGCCAAGTTATGTCAGCTGGCGACACCCAGGGGGAGAGCCTTCTCTGTGGGAGCCCCAGCCCTGTGGAATGAACTGCCCCCGGAAATACGTAAGATCTCTGACCTCCGGGTGTTTCGTTGCGCATTGAAGACCCTGTTGTTCCGCCAGGCCGGGCTATCAACATAATAATTTTAATGGGGGTATTTTAAATTTTTGGGGTTTTAATCCGGCCAAATTTATTTAATTATTTTAATTTTTAATCATTGTTGTGTCTTGTGCTTTTTAAATTGGCTGTACACCGCCCTGAGTCCTTCGGGAGAAGGGCGGTATAGAAATAAAATTATTATTATTATTATTATTATTATTATTATTATTATTATTATTATTATTATTATTATTATTATTATTATTATTATTATTATTATTATTATTATTATTTGCCAAAGATGCATGGAACACTGTTACCAAAGTGGTACCTATTAATCTACCGTATTTTTCCATGTATAAGATGCTACTTTTTCTTTAAAATATTTACTTGAAAATGGAGGGGCGTCTTATACACAGGAGGCCACACATGCTGAATGAGCCTCTATCTTATATGCAGCTCTATCATTCCTCTCTATTGTAATTGTTTCCTGTATCTAGGTTTCATCCCTATTGTTCCTGTGATTCATTTCCTGTTCTTGTTGTATTACTCACTCTAACAAGATGGCTTCTGCACAGTGATGGCTTATAGCAGGGGTGTCAAACTCGTGGCCTGCATGCCAGATGCGTCACTTGCTGGCCCCGCCCCTGCCCAGTTTAGCAAAAGTGGGGGAAATCCCGATACATCATGTGATGCTTCCATGACAACACGAGTTTGACACCCCTGGCTTATAGTGTACTTACTACAAGGAACTACATGAAACATGGGGGCGTCTTATACATGGGGGTGTCTTATAGACGGAAAAATATGGTACTTGCATTTGCATGCTTTCAAACTGCTAGGTAGCAGGAGTTGGGGCACGTAATGGCCTTTGCATGGACCTCAAGTCTTAAACCCGGGCTGTCATCTCTCCAGCTGATAATTTTAGCATCTTTACAGATATACTTTCTTCCTATTTAGTGTTGGGATCTGTTTGAGTCAGAAGCATAGGATCACTGTTCTTTAGAATCACATAGCTTTTTAGAATGCTTAGCAGGAAACTACTACATCAGATCAAACGGAACCATCCAATTATTTCACATTGGTGTACAGGTAAGCAGTAGTAGGAGCAATTATCGATATCCCTTCTCTTAGATCCAGAAATAGGCCTGTAGCAGAAACTTGTGTACTCATACAAATCAGAGCAGCCACTTATATCAACAGAGAGGAGTTTACCTCCAAGATTTCCAGGCTTAGAAACTTCAAGATTCAACCTTTACTAAATAGTCTTCATAAGGGAAGCAAGGCCTCCTTGCTTTTCCTTATCACAGATAACTAGAATTACAACTGGAAAATGAATGTCCTTTTCTTCTAATGTCATTTCTCTAATGATCTGTAGCCTTCCTGAATTCCTATAATTCAATGAGCCCATGCAGTAGTACAAATTGAAAGAGGAGGAGCTGCTTTGAGTAGAATACCTTTCTACTCAATAATGCACCATCTTAAATCAACAACAGCTGCAACATTCTAGGAAAACATGTAGCTTCTACATGCTTTGCTCACATGAACCCCAAGCATTTCCCTCCTTTAAATCTACTGTATATCTCAGAACAAGATCTCTTCCGTACAAGGCCCCTTCCAGTGGTGAAATCCGAACTGGTTAGCTACCAGTTTGCTGGCCACGCATGCGTGCCAAACATGCACTGCATGCGCATGCACAGTGCTCACCAAACATGTGATCTGTGTGTGCGCGCACATGTGCAGTATGTGTCAAAAGGAGGCTTGGGAAGGTAAGTAGAACAGCGAGAGGGAGATCAGCTGTGCCGCGTCATTTAGCTTCCCTAGAAAGCATGATTTTCTGCTTTCTAGCAAAACTAAATGCCGCAGCACAGCTGATCGTCGGAAATACCAGTTCGGAGGAACCGGTAGCTTTTTTTAACTGCCAGTTCACCCGAACTGGTAGCTAACTACTGGTTCGCCCAAACCGGTAGTTTTTATTACTACTGGTTTGCCCAAATTGTGTTTTTAAATTGGCTGTACACCGCCCTGAGTCCTTCGGGAGAAGGGCGGTATAGAAATAAAATTATTATTATTATTATTATTATTATTATTATTATTATTATTATTATTATTATTATTATTATTATTATTATTATTATTATTATTATTTCACTCCTGGCCCCTTCCAATCCTACAAGGTCCCTTCAACTCTGTTGAACTGCTTAAAATATTGGAAGACTGCTATCATGTTACCCCTAGTTCTTTTCTTTGTTAAACTAGACATACCTAATTTCCTCAATCGTTCATCTTATGGTTTGGCCTCCTTAATCACAGTTTACCTCAGAGGGCTAAAAACTACAATTCTTTTTTTTTTTTTAATATACATTAACATCAATACATGAACGGGGTAGCATCTGGGTATTGTACATTTTGATACAAATAGTAATAATAACGTTAATAATATTTGTTACATTAGTCAAATTTACGTAATCCTAGTGTTAATACACATTTGTATTAAAATATAATCCTTCATTATTTAGTTGTTCAATGTTTCAACGTGCCATTCTAGTGCCAATGACCATATTATTTAAAAATACATAATAATACCATCTTTCAGCCTCTAATCTTTCCATCTAGCTATTGCTTTTATATAAAATAGAATAAAACTATAATGCTTATAGTTCTAAGAATGGAAAATGCATAAGAACCCACTCTGGGAAAAGACCAGGCATTGGACTTTTGAAGACTAACTTTGAAGGCGTTTAAGTGCTTTTTGCATTAAAAAGCATTATTTTCTTTCTGACAGGACTGTTCAACAATTCTGTTAAGTCCAGAGGGAAGATATCATGGCAAATAGGACCCTACGCTTGAAGCCCAACATTTTCACAAGTGTCATCATAGCTATCTTGAAGAAAGTCTTGCCATTGGATAATTTCAGTAGCAATGTTCCAATGGCAAAAAAGAGGCCCCTGTTGTTGTTGTTTTTGGAAAGTTGTGGAGAAAAATTCAGAGAACACACAAACCTTATTTTTATGTCTACAGATTTAGTTGAAATGTTGAAATGTTATTTGGTTAACAAAAAATCCCTGAACTACATTGATAATTTTCTACCCTTCCATGACTGTTAACATCAGCTGCGGAAAATATGATCAAGAAAAAAATAAGCTTCAATTTTCTTCACCTTCAGGATTTTTGCTTTTTAAGGCAAAGTTGACTGGAGAAAGGCAAGCTGCTGTTGGGTGCATAATGAAACTCATAGTAATTTCTGAGTCTGGTAACTCAAGGGGCATCATGCATGCCCATGGACACAAATATAATCCTGTCATGGATTATTTGGATGCTACCCAATTCCCCCTCTTTAAAATTATTTGTTTACATTTCTAATATGCTCTAATTGAGTTAATAAGATATACTGGATTCTGGAAAGGTTGTTTTCTGAACATACCTTACCTCATTCCCGCCCATTTACATTCCCACCCATCCAGCCTTACATTAACAACTGTTTCCATTTAGCCATATTTCAGCTCTCTCTTAATTACTTCTAGTTTCCAGTATGTGAAAAACATGTTCAAACCAGATTTCACGTTGCTATTTATTTTTCCTTTCCTTTCCTTTCCTTTCATTTCATTTTATTAAATTTGTATACCGCCCTACTCCCGAAGGACTCAGGGCGGTGAACAGCCATAAAATAAAACATATAAATACAAAATTTAAAATAGAGATAAAACAAATTAAACAAATTTGGCTGAACCATATTTAAAACCCCAATAATTTAAAACGAAATTTAAAATTCCCATTTAAAAGAGGAAAAGTTTAGGTCAGGCCGGCTTGCTGGAATAGGAACGTCTTAAGCGTGCGACGGAAGGTACGCAGATCCGGAATCCTCCGTATCTCGGGGGGGGGGAGCTCGTTCCAAATAGTAGGTGCCCCCACAGAGAAGGCTCTCCCCCTGGGGGCCGCCAGTCGACATTGTTTGGCCGACGGCACCCGGAGGAGCCCCTCTCTATGGGAGCGTACTGGTCGGTGGGAGGCTATTGGTGGTAGCAGGCGGTCCTGTAAATAACCAGGTCCTAAGCCTTGGAGCGCTCTAAAGGTGATGACCAAAACCTTGAAGCGCACTCGGAAGACCACCGGGAGCCAGTGCAGCTCGCGCAGGAGAGGCATTACATGGGAGCGCCACGTCGCTCCCATCACCACCCGCGCGGCCGCACTCTGCGCCAGTTGGAGCCTCCGAGTGCTCCTCAAGGGGAGCCCCATGTAGAGAGCGTTACAATAGTCCAGGCGGGAGGTGACGAGGGCATGAGCGACCGTGCGTAATGAGTCCCGATCCAGAAAGGGACGCAACTGGCGGATCAGCCGAACCTGATGAAAAATCCTCCCGGTCACGGCTGTCAAGTGCTCTTCTAAAGACAGCCGTGAATCCAGGAGGACACCCAAGTTGCGAGCCCTCTCTGTGGGGGCCGATGCTTCTCCCCCAATAGTCAGCGATGGCACCAGCTGACTATATTGGGACGTCGGAAACCACAGCCATTCGGTCTTGGATGGGTTGAGTCTGAGCCTGTTTCTCCCCATCCAGATCCGTACGGCCTCCAGGCACCAGGACATCACTTCAAGGGCATCGTTGGGGTGGTCTGGGGTGGAGATGTACAGCTGGGTGTCGTCAGCGTACTGATGGTACTCCACCCCGAAACCACGGATGATCTCGCCCAACGGCTTCACATAAATCTTGAACAAAAGGGGTGAGAGGACCGATCCTTGTGGCACCCCACATATAAGGGGCCTCGGGGTCGACCTCTGCCCCCCTGTCAACACAGACTGCGACCGGTCGGAGAGAAAGGAGGAGAATCACCGTAATACGGTGCCTCCCACCCCCAACCCTTCCAACCGGTGCAGCATGATACCATGGTCGATGGTATCAAAAGCTGCTGAGAGATCTAATAGGACCAGGATAGAGGAACAACCTCTGTCCCGAGCCCTCCAGAGATCATCCACCAACGCGACCAATGCCGTTTCCGTGCTGTACCCAGGCCTGAAGCCCGACTGGAATGGATCTAGATACGTCGTTTCATCCAGGTACCGGGGAAACTGTCGTGCCACCACACTCTCAACAACCTTCGCCACAAAGCGAAGGTTGGAGACTGGACGATAATTAGCCAATATTGCCGGGTCCAGGGAAGGCTTCTTGAGGAGAGGTCTCACCACCGCCTCTTTCAAGGCGGCGGGAAAGACACCCTCACTCAATGAAGCATTTATAATCCCCTGGAGCCAGCCTCGCGTCACCTCCCGGGAAGCCAGCACTAACCAGGAGGGGCACGGGTCTAACAAACATGTGGTCGCATTCAGTCTACCCAGAATCCTGTCCACGTCCTCAGGGGTCACAGAGTCAAACTCATCCCAGATAACATTCTCAGGACCTGCCTCCATCATCCCCACTGGATCTACCCAGTCGGAGTCCAGATCTTCCCGAATCTGAGTGATTTTGTCATACAGATACTGAACAAAGTCCTCGGCTCTTCCCTCCAAGGGGTCCTCCCTCGCTTCCTGGTGGAGCAGGGAGCGGGTCACCCTAAACAGGGCAGCCGGGCGGTTATCTGATGATGCAATAAGAGCAGCAAGATGAGTACATTTCCCTGCTTTTATTGCCACTAGGTAATTCTTAATATGAGATCTTACCAGTGTCCGGTCAGATTCAGTGCGACTGGCCCTCCAACTACTCTCTAGGCGTCTTTTCCGGCGCTTCATCTTTGTTGTCTATAATTTGGAAGTAAAGCCAACTCTCCTGAAGACTGTATTTTTTTTTCTTGTTACAACCCCTGTAATCCCTTTTGTCAGGGTGAAGTCGGGGTGACAGAATGGAGCTGAGCATTTACTGGCTGGATGCCCTTCCTGGTGCCTCTGTGGAGTTCACAGCAGATATTTTCTCTTTGTGCCCTGATAAAGAAACATGTGTCACTGCCTAGGATTGAACTCTCAACCTTCCAATTAGGAAGGGAGAATCTTCACCTCTAGGCCACCGTACTGCTCCTCCTGAAGACTGCATGATAGCTGGATTTTAAATGCACCATGACAATGGCTCACTGTGTGAGTTTCAGTGTGTATAAAAATAAGAATAAGAATTTTCTCAAAGGCAAATGAAGAGGGGTTTTTTTGAAAGGCATTTCTCATTCAGGCTATGTTTAAGATGAATGTAATGTGCTTGAGAAAAGTAGAGTAAATATATCTTCCAAAACAACCTATAATATGGCACAACAGATATTCAATATTTTCAAATAAGTCAAATTGCTACATTAATAATAGTCAGGTAGGCACAGATACCAATTCTCATTTTATCATACAGAGGTAACTAAACGTTTCTCCTGGATAAATGGTTAAGTTTTTCATTTAAGTTTGTTATGCAACAATTTTTCTCATTGTTACCATTCTGCAAGGGAAAAAAAATGAAATATTGTAGAGCTTGACACATGTCCTAAGTAAACCTAGCTTTAGCATCTTATAACTTCTGGCAGCCTGGGGTTCTTTGCTGGAGACCAGCCATCATTTAAAATGTCACACAACAACCTTAAATAATACTGCCCTGGAGCATTGTAAGACAGGGTTACAATTTCAGTTTCCCAATGCCCTTGAGAAATGTTATATTAGATTCTTTGGGATATAAGGATGGTAGATTCTTTCTAGTGTAAGGAATGGGGCATTATTAATATTGCTTCCTATTTATACAGTTCTTTCACCTGCTTAATGCTTAGATATAATGTGCTTATATCTAGCACATTAAGAATATAACCCAAGACCTACCATAGGTTTTTTCCCCACAATAACTTTGTGAATCAGATTGGGATGAGCGATCTATTGATCTGAAATCATGCAGTGAACTTCCAAGGTTGAACTTGGTCCAGAATCTAATCCGATGGTCATCTTATTTTTTGCAGCCCAACTCAAAATATGTAATTATTCTAATTTGCTTAGACCTTTAAGAGCCAGTTTGGTGTGCTGCTTTGCTGGCTGAGGAATTCTGGGAGTTGAAGTCCACAAGTCTTAAAGTTGATAAGGTTGGAGACCCCTGATCTAAGACACTTGTCACTTGTTATAGTTGCATCTTGTCTTCCTCAAATAAGGCAATATCATCTGCAAAATCCAGATCGCTGAGACAGTCTTGGTCAGAATAATGAATTCCTTTCTTGGGGCATGATGTTTGTTAAGGGTGATGAGGAAGAGGAGTGATGACAGACTACAGCCTAGTCTAATTCTGGTAGTAATGATGCTGAGCGTAAATCCGGAAGCTAAGGAGACCAGCTCAATGCCTCTTCAAAGAAACTTTATTTTTTCAAGAGGATGGGGAAAAAAACTTTTTGAGGTCATAGTGTAATCATAGTTTCAAAATATCTGCTTTTCACTCTCATTTGTGAAGATCGCCAACTTTGCAAATCACTCCCCAGTCTAGCTCCTAAAATAATGAATAGCCGGGGTGTGAATTCTGTTGTAAAATGCTAATTCTCCTGCAAAGAAGAACTCTTTAAAATATGCCCTGGGAAAATATGATCAGAACAAAACAAAACAAAACAAAACAAAAAAAAGGACAAGAATATTCAGGACTAAAGTAAAACAAAAGAAAAAAGAAAAACAAAAGTATTTTCAAAAAATATATATAACATGCAATGTAAGTTTCACTGTATGGAAACTACATAATTAATGTCTTGGGCCAATTTTGAGGGATATGAACATTAGGACTACTGCCTTTATTAAATGTGTGTGTGTGTATGTGTACACATCTTTGAATCAGTGTTGTTGAGACCACCTGGACAAGTCCCCAAAGTTTTGTTGGCAATGGTTGTAGAAGTGCTTTGCCTCTGCCTGCTTCCTAGGGCTGAGAGAGTGTTACTAACTTTGTACCTAAGGTGGGGAAAGAATTCACATTCTCCCATACCACTTCCAGCCTAGTGCTATAACCACTACAGCAAACTGGCTCTATTAATTAGGTAGAAGTGGTACAATTAATCCTTAATGTTATCCTCAAGACAACAACATTCAGCCTTATATTCAACGAGAATTAATTCACATATGCTGCCTTGTAATAAATCAACTGATACTTTGACAGATTGATTGATTGATTGATTGATTGATTGATTGATTGATTGATTGATGTAAAAAAAAATGGCCACCTACATTACATAAAATAACCCTAGGTGGCTAAGAAATAAATTTTAGGAGACAGAGCACAGGACTCTACTTGATGAAAACACCCACTACTCTTCAGAAGGCTTATGAACTTTGCAATGAACTGATCTTAGATAACACTTAGATAAAGAAGAGATAAGCACACCACGAGGGATAATTTTGCTTAACATATATTGTTAATGTGTTGGCATAGGTGAAAGACTAACAGTCATGGAAGGAAACAGATTGTCTATACATCTCCCAACAAATTGGATACCCATGAAACTTTATCAAAAAGTACCTGATCACTTAACCCACTTTAGCAGGGGTCTCCAACCTTGGCAACTTTACGACTTGTGGACTTCAACTCCCAGAATTCCTCAGCCAGCGCATGATGGCTAAGGAATTCTGGGAATTGAAGTCCACAAGTCGTAAAGTTGCCAAGGTTGGAGACCCCTGCATTACAGCACAATTAACAGACACAAGGTATGAAAAGGATAATACTGCCATACTTCAGAAACAATCAACAGATTATTACAACCACATGGCATCACTGTAGCACACAAACCAACTAAAGTTCTCCAAAACACCTTAACTAATCCAAAAGACCCAGTAGTCCCAAGAAAAAAAACCAGGAGTCATCTACAACATATAGTGTAATGACCGTAACAGCCGGTATGTAGAACAGACAGGTAGAAGACAGTTGGCCATGAACACCAACTATCAGTCAGAAAACACAATATAATTATTTAATTGCATAACACATGAACATACTCAATCATAGTTACAACTGGGAAACTGTGGACATATCAGATCAGGCTAAATCCAAAATCACAAGATAATTCCTTGAAGCCTGGCATTCAGACAACTTAGCCATCAACGAACACATAGAGATAAACCAGGGGTGAAATCTACTTACCTTCCTTACCAGTTTGGAAGCGCATGCACCGTGCGCACACACACTTTTTGCGCATGCACACACCTTCTGCGCAATGACACCCAGGTGGCGATCGCTACCGGATCACCGAATCACAGGGAAAAATTGCTACCGGATCGGGCGATCCAGTCCAATCCGGGAGCATTTCACCCCTGAGATAAACATACTATTCAAAAAAGACAATTGAAAAGCTAAAAAGGAAACATAAAAAACCCAAAACATTTCCTCGCCAGCAATCACCACCCAGATAAGGAAAATTAACATCAGGTTTAATATCAGAAAGTTCCAACCAAAATTATCATTAGACCAACACTCAAGAAGCAAACAATGCCCCAATCAAGGAACCATCAACTCAGACAAACAATCAAATAGTAAATAATAGCCTAATCAAAGAAATATCAAGAAAATTCCCACCAACACTGACAGGGAAAGTCACTTGTATATAAACAGAGAGCAAACCCCACTTCCTTCTAGCACTGATGCTGTTACTGCACAGGTAATGAAATGTCTGCACGAAAAGTTCAGAGTGCACCAAAGACCCTACAGTCCTCCTCCTCTTTTTCTTTTTAAGAAATAATCACCCTCTATAGAATAATTAAAAGGGACAGTCAAACAGTATTATTTCCTACACAGTAATCAGTCCTTTTAAAGATGCTTGAGGAATTCAGTTTTGTGACTAAGCTAACATTACTTGTTTGTTTATCTAACTTATATGACCACCCATCTCACCAGGAATAACTCTAGGTAGCGTATACCAAATATTTACACTCCTTAGCTAAGACGCTGATCAGAATAAAATTAGATTTCTCTGAATTTCAGACAGATTTATTTATTTTTTGTTTAAAATACCCATGAAGGCACTTAAGAATATCTTGATTACATATTAATAAATGTATGCTTTTAGATGAAATTATTTACATATACATTTCATGGGATGAAGTAAATTAAAATACAAATTTAAATATTATTAGTGATTCTGTATACGGAGCATGCAAAATAGGTTGGAATGGACAGATACATGAACAGATGGGAGCAGACCTGAAATCAGCAGATGCATCTATTTTTAAACTCCTTTTTAAAAATTACCTTAACTGAGTGCCACACTGAGTCTATGGCATGTAGAAGTGTTATTTTCATAATAAGTGTATAATGAAAGTCATAAGTATTATAAGTCGTCTTAAGTAAAAGTCGCTTATATGACTGAGTGATTGTCAACTGCTAATAGTGATATTATGCATGATTTAGAAATAATTATCTAAACCACATTTTTTAAAATGCTCAAAGGAGTTATTTATTCATTCAATTATTTTAGTAGGCATATACAACCGCTCCAATTGCCAATCAACTGTGAACAGCTTACATTCTTCCTATATGTGAAACAAGGCTACAACAATAAACAAAACTAAACTAACAATATTACCTATTTTCTAGGCTAAGAAAAATAACTCCATTTAATCACCTGACCAGAACCTCACTCCGTTGAAGATGAACAATTAAGAAATATGAAACATACATACATACATACATACATACATACATACATACATACATTATCTTATGTGTGGCCAGAATGTGAAAACAATATTTAATAGGGCACAGTAAAATAGTTCGGTTGAGATCGGCATATGTGGGACTGATAGGGGTATACCTATCAGATTGTAGGGGTGATACTGAAATATAATTTTATCTTCTTTTACTTACCTATATATTAAATTTTTGTATTTTATTCCAATTTCATTTTAAATTGTTTTTATAGGATTTTATTAACAATTTCTGTTTGGAACTCGGTAATTTATTTATTTTTATTTTATTTATCGAATTTCTATACCGCCCTACTCCCGAAGGACTCAGGGCGGTGTACAGCCATGAAATAAAACACATAAATATACAAAATTTAAAATCGAATAAAAATGAATTAAATAAATTTGGCTGAATTAATACCCGTAATTTAAAATACCCCTAATTTTAAAATACATTAAAAATTTAAAATTTACATTTAAAAGGGAGAAGTTTTAGGCGAGGCCCGCTTGATGAAATAAAAGCGTCTTCAACTCGCGGCGGAAGGTGCGCAGATCCGGGATCCTCCGTATCTCTGGGGGGAGCTCATTCCAGATCGTCGGTGCCCCCACAGAGAAGGCTCTCCCCCTAGGGGCCGACAGCCGACATTGTTTGGCCGATGGCACCTGGAGGAGCCCTTCTCTGTGGGAGCGTACTGGTCGGTGGGAGGCTGTTGGTGGTAGTAGGCGGTCCCATAGATAACCAGGTCCTAAGCCATGGAGTGCTTTAAAGGTGGTAACCAGAACCTTGAAGCGCACCCGGAAGACCACTGGGAGCCAGTGCAGCTCGCGCAGGAGAGGTGTTACGTGGGAGCTCCATGTTGCTCCCATAACCACCCGCGCGGCCGCACTCTGCGCCAGTTGGAGCCTCTGGGTGCACCTCAAGGGGAGCCCCATGTAGAGAGCATTACAATAGTCCAGACGAGAGGTGACGAGGGCATGAGTGACTGTGCGTAACGAGTCCCGATCCAGAAAGGGACGCAACTGGCGAATCAGGTGAACCTGATGAAAAATCCTCCCGGTCACGGCCGTCAAGTGCTCTTCTAAAGACAGCCGTGAATCCAGGAGGACTCCCAAGTTACGAGCCCTTTCCGTGGGGGTCAATGATTCGCCCCCAATAGCCAGCGATGGCACCAGCTGACTATATCGGGACGTCGGAAACCACAGCCACTCGGTCTTGGATGGGTTGAGCCTGAGCCCGTTTCTCCCCATCCAGATCCGTACGGCCTCCAGGCACTGGGACATCACTTCAAGGGCATCGTTGGGGTGATCCGGGGTGGAGATGTACAGCTGAGTGTCGTCAGCGTACAGATGGTACTTCACCCCGAAACCACGGATGATCTCGCCCAGCGGCTTTACATAAATGTTGAACAGGAGGGGCGAGAGAACCGATCCCTGCGGCACCCCACATATAAGGGGCCTTGGGGTTGATCTCTGCCCCCCTGTCAACACAGACTGCGACCGGTCAGAGAGAAAGGAGGAGAACCACCGTAAAACGGTGCCTCCCACCCCCAACCCTTCCAACCGGTGCAGCATGATACCATGGTCGATGGTATCAAAAGCCGCTGAGAGGTCTAACAGGACCAGGACAGAGGAACAACCCCTGTCCCGAGCCCTCCAGAGATCATCAACCAACGCGACCAATGCCGTTTCCGTGCTGTACCCAGGTCTGAAGCCCGACTGGAACGGATCTAGATACGACGCTTCATCCAGGTACTGGGGTAGCTGTCGCGCAACCACACTCTCAACAACCTTCGCAACGAAGCAAAGGTTGGAGACTGGACGATAGTTAGCCAATACTGCCGGGTCCAGGGAAGGCTTCTTGAGGAGAGGCCTTACCACCGCCTCTTTCAGGGCGGCGGGGAAGACACCCTCACCCAACGAAGCATTTATAATCCCCTGGAGCCAGCCTCGCGTCACCTCCCGGGAAGCCAGCACTAACCAGGAGGGACACGGGTCCAACAAACATGTGGTCGCGTTCAATCTACCCAGAATCCTGTCCACGTCATCTGGGGTCACAGGATCAAACTCATCCCAGATAACAGTCTCAAGACCTGTCTCCATCACCCTCTCTGGATCTATCGCGTCAGAGTCCAGACCTGCCCGAATCTGAGTGATTTTGTCATACAGATACTGAACAAAATCCTCGGCTCTTCCCTCCAAGGGGTCCTCCCGCGCTTCCTGGTGGAGCAGGGAGCGGGTCACCCTAAACAGGGCGGCCGGGCGATTATCTGATGACGCAATAAGAGCAGCAAAATGAGAACACTTTGCTGCTTTTATCGCCACTAGGTAATTCCTAATATGAGATCTTACCAGTGTTCGGTCAGATTCAGAAAGACTAGCCCTCCAACAGCTCTCTAGGCGTCTTTTCCAGCGCTTCATCTCCCTCAGCTCCTCGGTGAACCAAGGAGCCAGGCGAGATCGGCGCTGGGTCAGAGGCCGCAAAGGCACGGCTCAATCCAGGGCTCCAGCAGCCGCCCTATCCCAGGCGGCCACTAGGTCCCCAGATGAGGCGTGAGCCAGAACCTCCGGGATTGGCCCAAGTTCCATCTGGAACCTATCAGGTTCCATCAGGCGCCTGGGGCGGTACCATCTTACCGGTTCCGCCTCCCTGCAGCGGGGTGCCGCGGTTCGAAGGTCAAGGCGAAGGAGCGAGTGATCTGACCATGACAAGGGCTCGATGACTATATCCCCTATCTCGAGATCACTCAACCACTGTCCAGAGACAAAAACCAAGTCCAGTGTGTTTCCTCCAGTGTGCGTAGGGCCATGAATTAGTTGGGTCAGGTCCATGGCTGTCATGGAAGCCATGAACTCCCGAGCCACCTCAGACGCCTCACCCACGGATGGCAGGTTGAAATCCCCCATGACCATAAGTCTGGGAGTATCAACTGCCACCGCGGCAATAATGTTGAGTAGCTCGGGCAGGGCTGCCGCCACGTGGCAGGGAGCCAGGTACGTGATCAGCAAGCCCATCTGAACCCCATGGCCCCACTTCACAAGGAGGGACTCACAACCGGCTGTCTGAGGTACAGTGGTCTCCCTCGGCCTAAGGCCTTCTCTAATAATAACCGCTACTCCCCCGCCCCTCCCCTGCGACCTTGGCTGATGGAATGCGTGGAAACCTGGTGGGCACATTTCTACCAGAGGGACCCCTCCCTCTGGGCCCAACCAGGTCTCCGTAATACCCGCCAGGTCCGCTCCCCCCTCGTAAACAAGATCACAAATGAGGGGGGCTTTATTTACTACAGACCTGGCGTTGCACAACATCAAGCGAAGGCCCGGGCCCTGGAGGTCTGAGCTACCTGGAGAACGGGTGGAGCCTTGGGGGCCAGAGCACTCTACCGCTTGAAGACAGCGGGTGCGTGCTCCCTTAACATGATATGGCCCCCTGCTCCCGCCATATCTACCTCTCCCACACACAGTACCGATGGTAGAAACGCAGTCTGGACCAGCTCGACCCCCTCCGGATCCCCCACCATCCTCGCCGAACGTCCTGGCCAAGCCCGATTCTCCCCCTAGTGGGTTATCCCCCAAACCCACAACCCTAATTCCAATCCCACCCCCCTCCCCCCTCCCAGAACCCCTTAAAAGTTTAAACAAGGACAATTTTAAAAAACCCCGCAGCCCCCTCTTTGCGGCATGCCACCTCTCGGGACTCCAGAGCCCGTCATCGAGGTAGGCCCTCGATAGAATGGAGGGCCAAGCCTGCGAGAGGGGGGAGTCTCGCAGACCAAGAAGCTCCGCTGCTGAGTACATTAATCATAATGGGTGACACGACCATATCCTGAGGGTGTATATAAAGGACCGAGGAGAAGACAAAAAGATGGGAGAAATCTCAGAGACATATTTGCAGGACCAAGTCCCCTGTCCCCTCACAACAGAGGACATAGTCCAAAGCCAGGATGACCACAGTTCCAAGGGGGAAATAGATCCAACTACCCTCTCACTCAATTTGATATGGCCTATGGCAGTGATGGCTAACCTTTTTGCCGTCGTGTGCCAAAAACAGGGGGAGCACAGTGGGGTCACGCGTGCGCATGCCCACACCCATAATTCAATCCGCACGTGACACCTCCCCACTCCCCCTGCTTTTGGCACGCGATGGCATGGTGGGCTCTGTAGGCCCGTTTTTCACCCTTGCGAGGCTCCAGAGGCTTTCTTAGAGCCTGGGAAGGGCAAAAACAGCCTTCCCCACACCCCCGGAGGCCCTTTGGAGGTCGGAAACAGCCCATTTCCTGACTTCTGGTGGTACCAGAAGGCCCGAAAATCAGCTGGCTGGCATGCACATGCGCACTGGAGCTGAGCTAGGGCAATGCTCGCGTGCCCACAGATATGGCTCCACGTGCCACCTGTGGCACCCATGCCATAGGTTCGCCATCACGGGCCTATGGGCTAATCAATAAACTGAACTGAACTGAACTGAACTGAACTGAACTGAACTGAACTGAACTGAACAACTAAACTAAACTAAACTAAACTAAACATATTCTTTCACATGAAGAATCCTTTTTATCTCCATTCTCCTGTTGAAATATTCTGGTTTTAATAGCTTTCGCAATAAAGTTTTTGACAAACTGAATTTTTTGAGGTTCCCTCATTACTAAAAAAAACCCCTTCAGCTGAACTTTTTTTATCCAGGTACTCCTTGACTTACTACCATAATTGGGGTCAGAATTTCCATTGCTAAGCCAGGCTGACCTTAAGTGAGTCGTGTCCAATTTTATGACCATTTTTGCCACAATTGTTAAGCAAATCGCTGCAATTGTTGAGTGAGTCATGTGGCTGTTAAGCAAAACCGGCTTCCCCTGTTGTCTTTTGTTTGTTGGAAGTTGGCTAGTAGGTTGCAAATGCAATCACATAACCCTGGGATGTTGCAACCATCAAAAATGCATGCCGGTTGTCAAGGATCTGAATTTTGATCACGTATCCATGGGGATGCCTCAATGGTTGTGTGAGGGCCAGTTGTAACTCACTTTTTCAGTGCCATTTAACTTTGAACCATTGCTAAACATATGGTTATAAAAGCAAGGACTACCTGATTGAGACTGATTAAATCACTAGCTTATTTGTTTAATTTTTTGTCCCACTATTTGCTTCTTGATATGATAAACTCAGGGAAGATTCCACCGAGTATTTTTGGGTCTAGGACACGGGTGTCAAACTGGCTGGATGGGTCACATGCAGGCCACACCCACCCCAGCTCCACGAATGGGAAAAACACTGTGAAACATCATGTGACAGCAATGTGACATGGTGAGGTTGACACCTGTGGTCTAGGACAACTCACCACAACTAACTTGCCATGGCCAACTCACTGAAGCCAACTCACCGTGGAGCAACTCGCCACAGCCAACTTGCCACAGGACAATTGACAGAATAAGAGTTATACTAATATTGAAGAAATGGTGAAACAGAATCAATTTTAAAAAAGGATGCAAATGGAGGAACAAAATGAAATGTGCATGACAAAAATTAAAATAATTGTTTAATTATTTGAAATAATTAATTTGAATTCTTGAATTGGCCATGGTGAGTTGGCCATGGCGAGTTGGCCATGATGAGTTGGCTGTGGTGAGTTGGCCATGGTGAGTTGGCCGTGGTGAGTTGGCCGTGGTGAGTTGGCCGTGGTGAGTTGGCCGTGGTGAGTTGGCCATGGTGAGTTGGCCATGGTGAATTGGCTCTGGTAAGTTGGCCATGGCAAAATGGCCACAGCAAATTGTTCCATTCTGGTGTCTTGAGATATGAGATGGGTAGCAAATAAATTTTATACATAAATTTAAAAATTAATTCCTTTTAAATGCATAATCCAAAACAGAAGGAGGTATTCAAATACTGACATCTTCTGCTTAACAACTCCATTATATGCAACTCATGTAATTGGAAATATTTGCAAAACAGCAGGCCTTACAAAGTTACTGCAAAAGGTCGGGTCTTTCACACATACCCCCCCGCCAACTGTACAAATCCTACATTCACAGACCACCTAAATAGGAAGGCAGGAACTCACAGCAATATGACTTAAGTAGACTGTTACTGATGGACAATCAAGAAGCCAAACAAGCCTGTAACTTGTTCGCGGAGTATCCCTGATTCTCTCTCTCTCTCTCTCTCTCTCTCTCTTTTTTTTTTTATTTGCAATTGATGGTTTCTAAGATGAAAAGAAGTTCAGATCCCTAGGAGGTTAATGTAAAATGAAGAGGTTCAATTTTGCCAATTTGAGTGGACAGATAAAGGCTGAACACAGAATGTGTTCGGGTACATAGAGAGGGCATGAACACCGGCCCTTTAAGACTGGGCCAGTAATAGACTCTCAGTATGAGACAAAACTGATCTGCTTCTCTTGGCCTGTTGGATGGTTAGCTAAGCAACCACTTGGCTCACTAAAAAAAAAAAAAGCCAAAGTTTTGATTTTGGAAAAGGGGCAGTTTAAAGCAGAGGTCTTCAAACTTGGCAGCTTTAAGACTTGTGGACTTCAGTCCACAAGTCTTAAAGCTGCCAAGTTTGAAGACCTCTGCTTTAAAGTCAATGAAAGGAAAAAGAGAGCCTTCTTTTTAAAAAACAAAACAAAAAAACATTGTATTGGAGCCACCTATTTTGCACAGTGAGATGGCGATGGGGAATTAAGTCTTCAAGTCAATGTTGACTCCTGGTGGACACCTGGACCAATCCCTGCAGTTTTCTTGGCAAGGTTTTTCAGAAGTGGTTTGCTATTGTCTGCTTCCAAAGAATGACAAACAGTGACTGGCCCAAAGTCACCCATCTGACTTTAATCCTAAAACAAGACTAGAAGTCCCAATTTCTCCATTTCTAGCCTGATTCCTTAACCACTGCACCAAACTGGCTCTCAGCGATGTAATATTTGTTAATCTACATCAAACTCTCGTCATCACGGCAGTGTCACATGATGTATCGGGACTTTTTTTTCCTCTTCGCTAAACCGGGCATAGCCAGTGCATGATGCATCCGGCCCACGGGCCAGGAGTTTGACAGCTCTGATCTATATCAAAAATGAATCATGGAAGAACTAAGAAGCGATCCAATTGTGCAGCTAACTATTAAATCAGTATCACTTTGAGAGCAAATGATATTTCACTTCTGAAGATTTGGTTTAAAACTAATTCAGCACTTTAGAAAATTGCATGATCCTACGTGGATTAAACCAGGAGTGATATAAAAGAATAATTGTAATTCAGTGTTGGAATGTAGGATCCTTGGTACTCTCTGATCTAGGTTGTTTTCTTGCAAATGTTTCATTAGCAAACTAGGTAACATCATCAATGCTAGTAGGCAGCGGTGGATTTCCCATATTCTTACCACCGGTTTGCCCCATGTGCTCATGCTCGCTTCACATGCGCACGTGCCTTCAATGCATGCACTTTGCTTGCTCACACACCTTTCGTGCATGCACCTGGCCTCAAAAATATGCCTAAATATGACGGCATAGAGCCTGGGCCGGTGGGTGGGGCAGGCCCACCCACGATCTCCGCTACCAGTTCACCTGAACCAGTATGAACCGGCTGAATACCACCTCTGCTAGTAGGGAGGTGGGATCTGCTCTCATTTTACATATTACTGGCTTGCCCTGTCAGTGAGGTTGGAATGGTCTTGATCTTTCCTTGATTGGGTTTCTCTTTATTGTTAGCTTGTTTGTCCAAGTTGGTAGTTCCTTGATTGGGGCATTCTTGATGGTTCTTGATTGTTGGTCTAATGTTAATCTTGGTTGGAGCTTTCTTAATTTCCCTTACAGCCCTAGTGAGATTTGTTCCTCAGATGAATGAAAAACTTCTCCCTACAAACCAAATTATCTGGCTTTGTTCCCAGCTAGCTGCCAACTTCTTTGCAAGCTTAAATTTATATTTATCTCTTTGCTATCTCACGTCTTTCCAGAAGCTCAAGATCTTTCACATTATTTTTATAGCACTAGTATGAGAGAGTGACTGGCCCAAAGTCAACTAATGAGTTTCTGTAGCTCAAGTGGATTGAGTCTTCACAGTCTTGCACTTTAACAACACCATCACACTGGCATAAACCAGATTGTGTTTTTTTCCAGGTTCCTCACTGAAATGGGTGGAATTACTTTATAGTTAATAGATACTGAAGAGCTAACACAATTAACGATTCAATCAGTACTTTCTTCTTCCTTTCTTCTTCCTTACCGCACACTAAGGAAGTCTGCTTATCTATTAAGGCTATAATGCACTCTTCCAATATGCAGGGATAAAACCTATTGAATCCAAACTATTTCTGATTTGTATCGATTCTCTGAAAAGCTGAGAAATGCGTATTGCTATTTACACAAAAAAAGTCAAGCTTCAGCTTTCATGAGTATATCCATAATAACCAAATAAGCACATGATCCTGAACCAGTGGGGAAATCCAAATTGTTTTACTACCGGTTCTGTCGGTGTGGCTTGGTGGGCGTGGCATGGGAAGGATACTGCAAAATCTTATCATCAAAAGGCAAGTCTTAGCCAGTTTATCTTTTTTTCAGTTTTATATCCTGTTCTGAAAGGTACAAAGCAGCCGGTGACAGAAATATCACGCATGTACCCCCACATGTTGCTTTAGATGAGTTAAAACTTATGCTTGTTGCTGAGACATTTCCCCAATAGATAGAACCACAGCAACTTTATTTTTGACTCTGAGGAAGCAAACTACAACATCGCAGAGGCTTTATTTTTTAAAGAAATAAATCTCCAAGGAGTCAAGAGCATGGTGTATTGATATAATTAGAATGTCTCATCCCTGTCACACCTAACAAAATTAGAAAATTATTTTTTTAAAAAATCTCAGAGATATGTCAGGTAGCTTATTAACCGTACCTCATGAAACCTTGGTTCCAGTCCAATGTAGATCTCTTCTGGGCTAAATCTTACTTACATGAATGGGTCTTGCTCAGAGGTGAAATCCAAAATTTTTCCCTACTGGTTCTGTGGGCATGGCTTGGTGGGCAGGGGAAGGATATTGCCCTGGAGGGCAGGGGAAGGATATTGCCCTGGAGTGGGGAGGGAATCCCCATTCCCTCCCCACTCCAAGGGAAGGATACTGCAAAATCCCCATTCCCTCCCTACTCCTGGGGGAAGAATATTGCAAAATCTCCATTCCCACCCCACTCTGGGGCCAGCCAGAGGTGGTATTTGCCGGCTCTCCGAACTGCTCAAAAGTTCCGCTACTGGTTCTGCAGAACCTGTCAGAACCTGCTGGATTTCACCCCTGCCCTGAACCCTTATTATAAAGCAAAGTCAAAAGTTAATAGCTCTAAGTGAGCTTTGTTTGAATTATTCTGTTTGAAATAGAGCAGTGAAAGGATACAAGCTGGTTAAAAAGGAGGGGGAAAACAACAAACATTTATATGGAAATCCAAAGAAATGGTCATTGTGATACTACTAAGAGCATCTGGGTTAAAATGAATACTTTCTTGTGCAGGAATTTAAATTAAAGCAGCCATCTGCCATAGCTGCCTTATTCTAAATGTGTACACAGACCAACACTTTTTAATGTGCCCTAAATGCACCTTTCAAATCCTTAATTCTGTGAAAGGACAAGAAATCTTTCCCACACGTAGTAAACAATTCCAGATAAAAAGGAATCAGAAACAAACAATGTTTGCACAATGCAATGAACAATTCCTATGGGGACTTCCTAACCACCTGTACATTCCCATTTATTTCAGATGGTTCTGTGAAGCACCTGTTAACATTCAGCAATTGAGAAACAGTTGCTAAAACCATAACCTTTCCCAGCAGTAGTGCTTTCTCTCCATTATATTTCCTCTCCATATAGCAGCACAGCATTCATTTTCACACTTTAGCATCCCAGAAAGTGAGAATGGTGATAACAGTAGCTTAACTTACATATTAAGTTGGGAATAGATGACTTTTCCGTCTGGTCCTTAACCTTGCTGTTGGTCTATCGCAGTATTTCTCAACCTTAGCAACTTGAAGCTGTGTGGACTTCAACTCTCTCAATTTGCCAGCATGCCATGCTTGTTGGGGAATTCTGGGAGATGAACATCAGAGAGTTTCAAATTCCCACGGCTGAGAAACACTGCTTTATTGGAACAGTGACAGTAATAACCATCACCTTGCAATTCCTTATCTGGTAAACAAAGAGAGTGGTGCAACAGGGAAAAATAGATATGAACCAGATTTATTATAAAAGGTTTTGCATGTGACTATACATAATATAGAATTAGACCAAAATATGCAACTAGAATAGAATAGAATAACAGAATCCTCCAAGGGACCTTGGAGGTCTTCTAGTCCAACCCCCTGCTTAGGCAGGAAACCCTACACCACTTCAGACAAATAGTTATCCAGTCTCTTCTTAAAAATTTCCAGTGTTGGGGCATTCACAACTTCTGCAGGCAAGTTGTTCCACTTATTAATTGTTCTAACTGTCAGGAAATTTCTCCTTAGTTCTAAATTGCTTCTTTGCTTGATTAATTTCCATCCATTGCTTCTTGTTCTACCCTCAGGCGCTTTGAAGAATAGTTTGACTCCCCCTTCTTTGTGGCAACCCCTGAGATATTGGAACACTGCTATCATGTCTCTCCTCGTCCTTCTCTTCATTAAACTAGACATACCCAGTTCCTGCAACCGTTCTTCATAGGTTTTAGCCTCCAGTCCCCTAATAATCTTTGTTGCTCTTCTCTGCACTCTTTCTAGAGTCTCAACATCTTTTTTACATCGTGGTAACCAAAACTGAATGCAATATTCCAAGTGTGGCCTTACCAAGGCATTATAAAGTGGTATTAACACTTCACGTGATTTTGATTCTATCCCTCTGTTTATGCAGCCCAGAATTGTGTTGGCTTTTTTGGCAGCTACTGCATACTGCTGGCTCATATCTAAATGGTTGTCCACTATGACTCCAAGATCCCTCTCACACTTACTACTATTGAACACATATACGGTACCTGTGCATTTTGTTTTTCTTCACTAGATGTACAACCTTGCTTTTTTCACTGTTGAATTTCATTTTGTTAAATAGTGCCCAATGTTCAAGTCTGTCAAGATCCTTCTGTATCTTAAGCCTATCTTCTGGAGTGTTAACTATTCCTGCCAGCTTGGTGTCATCTGCAAATTTGATGAGTTCCCCATCTATCCCCTCATCCAAGTCATTGATGAAGATGTTGAAGAGCACTGGGCCTAAAACAGAGCTCTGGGGTACTCCACTGCATACTTCCCTCCATTTGCACATTCCCTCCATTCCCTATTTGCATATATAACCACTATTTTCATATATAACCATGCGGTGGTTCAGTGACAAAGGCGCTGAGCTTGTTGATCGAAAGGTCGGCAGTTCAGTGGTTTGAATCCCTAGTGCCACGTAATGGGTGCGCTCCCGTTACTTGTCCCAGCTTCTGCCAACCTAGCAGTTTGAATCACGTAAAAAATGCAAGTAGAAAAATAGGGATCACCTTTGATGGGAAGGTAACAGAGTTCTGTGCACCTTTGGCATTTAGTCATGCCGGCCACATGACCATGGAGACATCTTCGGACAGTGCTGGCTCTTCGGCTTTGAAATGGAGTTGAGCACTTCCCCCTAGAGTTGGGAACAACTAGCACATATGTGCGAGGGGAACCTTTACCTTTACCTTTTATGCAACTATGATATATGTGTTATATCTGTTATTTCTGGTTGGTCTCCAATTTTCCATCTGAAAGCTTCAACAACAAAAAATATTACAAATAACCAGCTAGATTGGTGACACATAGATACCGGTGTATGTACTATAACATTTAAAAATGCTTAAGTGGCTAAATCCCAATTAAACTCAGTGGACTTACACTTGATATTGTACAAGGTTCAGTATTCAATGTTCAGTATTTTTTAGACTATATATGTAGACCTATTTGCTTGCTTCAAATATGTGGTGCTAATTTATTTACAAGATTGTTTCCCAATTATCCCAAAGAATCATAGAACCTTTCCATATTAACCTTATTCATGCTTATAATTTAAGTAACTCTTTCTTATTAAAAATGGCATAAAGTTATGATTTTCAATTATGTTCATAAAGTGTTTGTGACTCAGTAGGATGTGATGGCCAGGCTGACAGATGTGCAATTTAAGATAATGAAATAAAACTTTAATGGCTGAATATTGGAGGGACACCTCTTCCATTATTAATCTATCTGGACGTTAAGCTCAACATAAAAGGCATTATTCAAGATGCTCTAACTTTCTAAGGACAGTTTGCACCATGGAGTCAGACTTTCTTTCCCATGAGCATTTTTTTAACGTGTTTAAATGTTTTAGAATATTTTTTATTTATTTATTTATTTATTCAATTTATATCCCGCCCTTCTCCAAATGGACTCAGGGCGGTGCACAGCCAGAACTAAAACACATATCAATACAAAATTTAAAATTATTAAAAGAATTAAATAACTGTGGCCCAAAAATTTAAAACATTGAAAACTAAAACCCATTTGACAAAGACTAAAAAAAAAGGGGGGGGGGTCACGCCAGCCCTGCTTGATGGAAAAGAAAAGTTTTTAGGGCACGGCGAAAAACCCGGAGATCCGATATCCTTCGTATCTCCGGGGGCAAATCATTCCAGAGGGACGTTTTTAGTTTTAGAATATTTATGTTTTTTAAAAGAAGGACATATTCAGACATGCTCAAACCTACTATATCTGACTTCACATCCCAAATTGACTGTGTTTCAGAGGCCTTAAAGAGATATGATGGAACTCATAGAGAAGATAAGTGACCAATTTAGTCATGATATGAATCAATCATTTTGAATTTCTGCCTTGAAAGATACACACACACACACACACACACACACACACACACACACACATCTATGAACAAACTTTCTTTGTTTTCAAGGGAAGTCCTTGAATAAGTCCTAAGGAATCACTTAGAAGCATCATTAAATGTCAAGTTAATTTTTAATTAACACAGACAAAGTTTTATTCTAAATCAGAGGTGTCAAACTCAAGGCCAGAGGGCCAAATTCAGCCCACGGGGTGCTTAAATTTCCAGGCCTGTGGGGCTGGCCTGGAAATATCAAAGGACTGGCCCATGGTGCCTCTGCCAGCCAAAACGAGCTATGTGTGCCCCCCCCACGGCCCATTTTCACCCTCCGCAGCCTCCTGCAGCATTCTGCAATCCAAAATGGACCTCATGGAGGCTTCCTGGAGGCTGGGGAGGCTGAAAACGGGCCATGGGGGGGTCTCCGTAGGCCTCTGCCTGGCCCATTTTTGGCTGGCAGAGTATTGCTGGAGGCAGTAGAGGCCGAAAATGAGGTGCAGGGGGAGGCCATGGAGGGATAAAAATGAGGGCCGTTTTGGCCAGTAAATTGCTGCAGGAGCCATTCAGGCCAAAAATTTTGGCTGGCAGGGTGCTGCAGGAGGCGTCCGTCCTGTCTCCACCCTGCCCTCCCATCGGCCTGCGGAGAATTACAATGCTGATCTGGCCCTCAAAGTAATCCAGTTTGACACCCCTGATCTATGACAATTTGCCACAGCCAACTCGCCATGACCAACTCAGTGCAACACAGCCAACTCACCGCAGGACAACTCACTGCAGAACAAGAGTTACATTGGTATCAAAGAAATAGTGGAATTGAATCATTAAAGAAAGGATGCAAAAGGAAGGATAGAATGAAATATGAATCGCAAACATTAAAATATGTTTTTATTTATTTTAAATCATTAAATAGAATTGTTAAATGGTCTTGCAGTGAGTTGGCCATGGTGAGTTTTCTTGCAGTGAGTTGGGCCATGGCAACTTGGTCATGGCGAGTTGACCAAGGCCAGTCAGCCGCAGCAAGTTGTCCCATACCGCTTGGAAAGGGCTTCCCCTATGTTACTAATGACCTATGGAGTGCATGATCTTGGCAGTTCTCCTCACTTCCTCTGATTCTTATTTCAAAAAGGAATCTGGACCTTTTCATTCAGATATTTTCAGTTGACTTCAATTGTTTGTTTCCTATTTTAATTGTTATCTTTCTTGAGTGCCCTCAAGCAGAAATATGTGACATAAAGATACCCCAGGCACTTTGACGATCACTATTTACGTAGGACTCTTGGGTACACTTGGGAAAAGATTAGAAGAAGAGTATATTTAAAAGTCCCATGTTGGATTTCGGCGCAGGAAGCTCAGATCTACCCGACATTGTATAAAGGGGGGAAAACTTTGACTTATGAAGTCTTTTTGGATGCTCAGGGTAATCCGAAGAATTATTAACTCTCCAAGGATATAAGATAGACTGGTGGTCTTATTCCCAAGTGCAGTCCAGGTATAAAAAAGATTTATATAGTGAAGGAATTTACCGTAAAAGACAAGAATTGGATAAGATCTTATTAGAAGGAGGGAAAGGGGTACTATCTAAATGTTACGCATATTTATCGTCTCTGCAGATAGGACAGGATGTAGTGAAGGATTGTATGATAGCGTGGGGGCGAAATTTTGGATATCCCCTTGACTTCCAGCAATGGGAACAGATTTGGTTGAAAAATATGAAATTAACCATGGCCTCCTCATATAAAGAAAACATATATAAAATGGTCTACCGTTGGCATCTCCCCCCTGCGAGACTAGCTAAAATGTTTCCCGGGACATCTTCCTGCTGTTGGAAATGCGGTTACAGTAATGGAACTTACTTTCATCAATGGTGGACCTGCCCGCAGGCGGTTAAATATTGGAAAAAAATACGGCAGTGGATTTTGGAAATTACACAGATCAATTTGGAATTGAGGCCCGAGATTTTCCTGTTGGGGGCAAAACCTTTGAATGTTAAATCAGGTATATGGTTCTTGTTGATTCATATTATTACTGCAGCAAGGTTAGCGTTTGCGCAGGAGTGGAAAAATCAATACTTACCGATGGATTTGAAAATAATATATAAAATTAATGAATGTGCGGAATCAGATAGATTAACTAGATTGATCAATGGTAATTTTATAACAGTTGGAAATTATGGTACAATTGGGTCCAGAAAAAGTGGGATAGAATAGATATATGATGGCAAGTATGTATGTATAAAGGAATGACTTTATATTTATGGACAATGTACTCACATTACACCATGGTGGCAGAATTGTATATTTCATTTGTGTAAAAAAAAAATAAAAAGATACATAATTCTTTCCTTCATATTTCTATCCAGAGAAGAGTTCCAAGATCTTACTAAGAAACACAATATTAAGTTTTGTCTTAGTGGTTACCGTAGAACCATTAAAGACATCTGGTTACTAGTGCTGATCGTCTACTTTAGCAGTTTTTGGGAAGTATGGTACATAATTGATGCACGTAACTATCTCAAGATGGATGTTCAGCTATAAGTCTTTTTGTCCTTCATAAGCTCCTCCATCGCTAGCGTTTCACGTTCATATGTTTATGAAAAATGAGCGGATACTATGGTAATGACATTTTTATTTTTCAGGGCAACATTAGGTCAATTCTCAAAGAGCAGTTGCTGTGTGACAGGCTGCAGTTGTTGTGCTTGCTCATTGGTATTGCCTTTATAAAACTTTTAACACCTGCATTGTACACCAGTAGGAAGAACATATTTATAGAAATATCTGTCATCCTTGTCAAGCAGGAAATCATGTTTAAACAGCATAGTCTTCAGGGGCAAACCAAGCTCATAAGATGAGTCACTAGAAGGGTAACAACTGCTGCCAATTTCAGATAATCTGACCCTAATAATCTTATATCCAAATAAATTTATCCTGGTTTCTACCTCCCATCAGTAAATAGTCCTGATTCCACTAAGATGCCTGAAAAATACTTACCTTCAATTCTCTTAGAACGTAGCATCCTTCTGTCTATTTCAGCAAACTAGTAGTAACAGGATTTGAAAATTAGAACAAAACGTTGCAATGCCAGATTCCCTCTTATCTCAGTCCTGTATCACGCACATACATATCATCACACATATGGTATTTTACCATGTTCAAGCATACTCAGCTTTCACAGAACGCTCTTCTCGTCTCTTCTACAATCTTTGGTATTTCACATCAATCTTTTCAGCATTCACTTGCTGATATTTTTATTCTGAGGGCCAAACCTCTGTGAAAGTTTGTGTAGGAGTGGCAGAACCAGGGGGTAGAGTTAAAAGAGGGACCAGCCTAGAATCCCTATGTAGTCACAAGTGGATTAAGTCCAACCCGTTTATATTGTGTGAATTCTTTCTAACTCCAAGCAAGTGCTCGGTTTTAGTTGGGAAGATTGCCTAGGCTGTTTAGCAATATATGAGTTTAATTGGAACATCACTAATGTTCCATTAAGAGCCTTGGTGGTGCAGCAGACTAAAGTGCTGTTAAGTAGCACCAGCTGCCTGCAATTACTGCAAGTTCGAATCTCAGCAGGCTCAAGGTTGACTCAGTCTTCCATCCTTTTGAGGTAGGTAAAATGAGGACCCGGATTGTGGGGGCAATAAGATGACTTTGTATAAAAAAGAACACCGCTTAGGGGGGGCCCGAAAGCCCTACTAAGCAGGTATATACAAAAGTATGAAGGCTATTTCTTAACGCATTGTAAGCCGCCCTGAGTCTCCAGAGAAGGACGGCATATTTTTATTTATTTATTTATTTATTGGATTTATATACTGCGCTACCCCTGAAGGACTCAGGGCGGTGAACAGCCACAGAATAAAACACATAAATACAAAAATTTAAAGTAGAATAAAAACGAATTAAATAATTTGGCTGAGACAAATTTAAAATACCCAATAATTTAAAAACAAATTAAAATTTACATTTAAAAGGGGAAAAGATTTAGGCCAGGCCAGCTTGATGAAATAAGAAAGTCTTGAGCGCGCAACGGAAGGTGTGCAGATCCGGGATCCTCCGTATCTCCGCATATAAATCAAACCAATAAATAAATAAATAAATAAATAAATAAATAAATAAATAAATAAATAAATAAATAAATAAATAAATAAATAAATAAATAAATAAATAAATAAATAAATAAATGACCTGGTCTTTTGTGCCTTATTGGTTTCACAGATAATATTTGGAGCCATCCATCAAGTAATACCACATAAAAACCACAGCAAGATGGAAACCTGAGGCAATCTTTTCCTTACTGGTATCTTAAAATGGTGGTTCTAGAACATAATTCAATTTGTATTTCTCTTTAGCATGAGAAATACTTTCTCCTTGTCTTATAACCCTATATTTTGGGTTAATCTACATAAGGTAGGTCCTGTTTTTAGGGTGACAAAATTCTTTGCATCCTAAAAATGAAAAAAAGGCAGTATTTTTGACTATGTACCAATTGGATGTGCTACTCTTCCTGCTTTCCTGATTATGCCTACTCTCATCGCCTACATTGTCAACTAGTTATACCTTGTAGGAAGGTGGGGTATCAATCAATAAATGCTGGTTAATTCTCTCTTTTCATTTATCTTTGTAATTACCATAAGAGGGCCATTGAGGGGTTTTTTTTTACTGCAGAATAGGTGTTCTTGAGAACTCATTTGTCATCGAAGCAACATTTAGATTCCACCTGAGTCTCCTTCTATTCTTTGGGAAATTGGCTTTAGTAGAAATAGAAAGCGCTCAACATATTGCAAAACCAAGTCCTTAATTGCAATTGCTCACTGGGTTGTCAACTGCACCTAGTTTAAGTAAGACAGATCCCCTGCGGTTTTTCTCCCTGGCTGTAGTACAAATGTGTGTGCAGGTGAAAGTGTTTGGACACAAAGATGGGTAGATAGTGACCAATAACACAGCAAAGCAAGAAAATATGCATAGGAGAGCCAAGGCATGGGTGAAGTAATCATGAGTGAACATGAACCAGAAACTAGATTGGATTAAATAAATCCCAGTAAATATTGTTCCTGCCCTGAGTAAACCCTTCTCCAAAATTATAATTGTTCCTGATGGGAAGAGCCGGTAGCTATCCAAGGTAAGCAAGAGTCATTCTAATGTCCTGCAACCATTATTGTTACTATATAATTATATATATATATATATATATTTATATAGAAACTTTATTGAGATTTTTTACAAACAGAAAAAAAAAACATACAAACAAAAACATAAAAAACATAAGTGTAATGACATTTTCAGTTAGTATCGGATGTGCAGTGTTTTAACTATTTACATAAATAATACTTGGTGATATTTCAAATCACTTTTAACCATTATTTAACACACCTTTAAGTCTTCCTTTCATTTTATCATGCATCCACTTGTACCACCTTTCCCACACAATATAATAAACTGACTTCTCATCATCATTTAATTCATGAGTTAATTTAGTCATCTCTGCGCACTCCAATATTTTCCTAATTGTGAGCTCTTCTGGTGGTTGAGTTTTCTCTTTCCAGTACTGTGCGTAAGCCAATCTGGCAGCTGTAATTATGTGGATCATTAAATGTATCTTTTCCTTTCCATATGGCTTCTTTACTATTCCCAGGAGAAATATCTCTGGTATTAGTTCAATATCTTCGCCAATTATTTCATATAGCCACCTCCTGATCTTATTCCAATATCCTTTCGCTTCCAGGCATGTCCACCACATGTGAAAGAAGGTGCCTTGACCATGGCCACATTTCCAACAATTGGGATGTATATTGGGGTATATCTTTGCTAGTCTGGCCGGGGCTAAATACCATCTATGGAGCATTTTATAATGGTTTTCCTTGTATGCCGCCGCTCTAGTCAGTTTAAGATTCCTGTTCCATGCCTCCTCCCATTCCCCAAAATTTATATCACGCTCTATATTTTTCTCCCATGCATTTATTTGATTCTTTGTGATATCTTTATAATTATATTCTTATTTAATTTAACTTTTCCTCTTAAACTCATGGTGGTATACTCTGCATGGTTCTTTATTCCATAGCTTTCTAGGTCAGACCACCTTTTAAATGAGATGAAGAGGCAAGGATACTGCATGCAGGATTTTTCAGACTAGACCAGGGGTGAAATCTAAAATTTTTTGCTACCGGTTCTGTGGGCGTGGCTTAATTAGTGGGCGTGGCTTGGTGGTAAGGTGACTGGGAGGGCATGGCTTGTTGGTCAGGTGGGCGTGGCCAAGTCAATGTCACTTCTTTGCCCTTTTTTAACCTACAAAACACAACACGACACAACTGGCTCACCCACAATATAAAAGCAGCTGTGCTAGACCCAAAATGGCCCCTGCAACAAGCAGGAACCTCACCCAGCCACAAAAAGCCCAAAAAAACAATTTTCACACTTTTCACACACACAACCCAACACAACACAACTGGCTCACCCACAATGTAAAAGTAGCTGTGCTAGACCCAAAATGGCCCCTGCAACAAGCAGGAACCTCACACAGCCACAAAAAGCCCAAAAAACCAACTTTCACACTTTACACACACAAAATTCCACATACAGCTTTGCGAGATTTTGTGTGTTTGTGTAGTTAGAGTGAAACACTACAGAAACACACTAAATCTCAGAAAGCTGCACAAATATTATTTTATTTTTATTTATTTTTATTTTTATATAAAAGCAGCTAAATTTAAAACTTCCTAAACTTTAAATGGCTAGGTCTAAAAAAAGAACAACTAAAAAAAAATCCCTATTAACTATTTTTTAAAGCTCCCAAAGGGGAAAAAAACTTACCCAATAGAACAGGGGTCTCCAACCTTGGCAACTTTAAGACTTGTAGACTTCAACTCCCAGAATTCCTCAGCCAGCTTTGCTTTGCTGGCTGAGGAATTCTGGGAGTTGAAGTCCACAACTCCCTGCCTGCTTGATTGCAGGCACGGAGATTCAGTTGCTTGCTGATGCAATGGATTGCAGGGATTACAGAAAGGCATTGCGACCAGCAGCTAAGGTAAGCAAGCTGAGGGTGGGGAGGGGGATGGATTTTTGCTACCGATTAGCAGGCAACAGCTGGGATCGTCAGAACTTGGCTGGTCAGAGCCATTTAAAAAGAAAAAAGTTTTTTTCTTTTACATGGCTCTGGCGATCCAAGCTGAGTTGCCTGACTAGCAGGCAACTCAGCTGGGATCGTCAGAGCTGGGCTCTCAGAGCCATTTAAAAGAAAAAAAAGGCTCTGATGATCGCACGGCTCAGCTGGGCATGGGGGGCAGGGGCATGGATTTTTGCTACCGGTTCTCTGAACTGCCCGCCGCCATCACTACCTACTCGCCCAAGCCGGTCTGAACCGGGAGCATTTCACCCCTGGACTAGACATACCAAGAATATTAGTAGTGCCCTGCTGAATCAGACCTCTGGCCCATCTACCCATCTGGCCTATCTCAGTAGTTTGCAATCTACTTACACAGAGACCAACCAACTGCACAAAGAAGCCTAATAAAGTAGTCTTCCAGAGACTACTTGGCCTTCAGAGACAATTCCACTGCCATGAAGGCTAATAGTCATGGATCCCCCTGGCTTCCATAAATTGATCCATTTTTTAAAGCTCTCCAAACTGGTAGCCAACACTATATCTCCATGCTTAAACCTTCTTAAATTCTTTCATTCTGGTTATCACCACAATCCTCTACACAAGAAGCATTCATGTAGTTCCCTGATACTACATAACTAACATAATAGAGTTGAAATTACTACAACAAAAAATGTCTGTAGAGATTCTCAATCATCCAGGTCATGGTTGTCAAAAAGGTGCTTTTTCAGGAGGCAACTGGACTTTCTTGTTTTGTCTTTTGAAGATGTTTCACTTCTCATCCAAGAAGCTTCTTCAGCTCTGACAGGATAGTAGGGAATGGAAGGATTTATATTCCTTGCAGACAGCTGGTCATTTGCATCCTTTTAGAGGGTCATTGAAGGAGGTTTATCTGTGACGTCAGGGTGACCTGAGTAGTGTTCCTGGCTCCTTTAGTATGCAATTTTTTCTCTGGAAATCCATTCCTATTCTCACACCCTTCAAAGGGTGTTCATCCCAAATTGTATAGATAAAAATCTGTAGAGATTCTCAGTCATCCAATCATGGTTGTCCCGAAGATGCTTTTTCTGAACTTTCTTATTTTTTCTTTGATTTCCAAAGGAAAAAAATGCAGACTACAGGAACTTTCTTATACAAATACAACTGCATCAAGTTGTAAAAAGTCAAAGGTAAATTACAACTAATCATATGGTATTTATGCATAAAGTGATTCAGGAGATCACTTATGTGGGCCAGGAGAGAAATATAAATTAATATAGGATCAAAGATTAGCTATACGCTGGGATCCTAAACAATTTGGGATCACAGAAAGGACTGTTTCATTCTACAAAGGCCTATGTGCTGTGAATGTGATTATCATCAAAGGTCCTCCTACTGGAATTTTCATATCCTATGGGAATTATTTGACAGCAATCAGGAATACAATATTTTCTATTGTGGTGTGTGGAACATTTTCTTCCCAGGAATAACTCATATTACAGTGGAGACAAATATTGAACATTGGTTGAATTCAGCATTTGAAAATAAAGAGCTGTTTTTCTGGTGATTATTATTTTCTTTTATGTGATTTATTGTTTTCTGTGTGCTTTATAGTAGTTAATGTACTGTATTTTTTTAAAAAAATTGGATAATACCAAGAGGATGCATTGCATGAAAGAAAAATGTATGTTTGAATGTATGTATGTATGTATGTATGTGTATATATGTGTGTGTGTGTGTGTGTGTGTGTGTGTGTGTGTGTGTGTGTAAATGTGAGGATTATTTGAATGCAGGACATGGAACACTAAAAGAAGGAAAATTTTGTCTTTAACATTAGTCCTGTGTGGCTAAAATATTTTGCCAACTGCTGCCTATCCCTCAGACATTTCATCTTACCTTCTCTATCTCTATTTGTCTACTATAACTTGTAAACATCTTATCTGGATTTGCACAATTACTTATCTGTAATTTATCTGTTACAGTTCTACAGAGGAATTATTGAGTCTGTCATCTGCACCTCTATAACTGTCTGGTTTGGTTCTGCAACCCAATAAGACAGACACAGACTTCAGGGGATAATTAGAACTGCAGAAAAAACAATTATTACCAGCCTGCCTTCCACTGAGGACCTGTATACTGCACGAGTCAAAAAGAGGGCTGTGAAAATATTTACAGACCCCTCGCATCCTGGACATAAACTGTTTCAACTCCTACCCTCAAAATGACACTATAGAGCACTGTACACCAGAACAACTAGACACAAGAACAGTTTTTCCCCGAATGCCATCACTCTGCTAAACAAATAATTCCCTCAACACTGTCAAACTATTCGCTAAGTCTGCATTACTATTACTATTAATCTTCTCATCATTCCTATCACCCATCTTCTCCCACTTATGACTGCATGACTGTAACTTTGTTGCTTGTATCCTTATGATTTATATTGATATTGTTTCCTGATTTCTTATTTGTACCCTATGACTATCATTAAGTGTTGTACCTTATGATTCTTGATGAATGTATCTTCTCTTTTTATGTACACTGAGAGCATATGCACCAAAGACAAATTCTTTGTGTGTCTAATCACACTTGGCCAATAAAGAATTCTATCTATCTATCTATCTATCTATCTATCTATCTATCTATCTATCTATCTATCTATCTATCTATCATTAGACTGACATGGTATTACATTGTGGTGGATGATTAATAATGGTTGCATTGCTTGACATAATAAAACCCACTAAGAATACACTAATCAATCCATTACTCATTGGTTTGTAAATTAACTAATTAATTAGAGAAGTAACTGTTTGTCTCTCTTTCTGATTAGTTGATGAAAAGGCAAGTTGTAATAACAATAGCCAAAAATGATCATACAAGTAATGTTCATAATAAAACTATCAGAAGTTTAAATGTAAAACATGTGAACTCTGTACGATGTATTAAAATATGCTCATTACAAACAAAACGGAAAAAAAAAACCCTCTTTTAACAAGCACATTAAGAAAGACTTTGGGTCTCTGTGCCTTCTAAATATGTTGCAGTCAACATTCCTAGAATTCTCAGCTGCTTGGCAGTTGAGGAATCTTTTATCAGATGTTTTAGAAGCATGGACACATCCAAACAACTGCAAAATAAGTTCCATTGATTTTAATAGGAATACAAATGATTCAGTTTCAGAAAGTGGAATGAAGTTCTGATAAATATAGTAAACTGCAGAATAGTGCTGTGTTTGCTCTTTAATAGTTTATAAAAGCAAGACAAAAACAAATCAGGGAGGATGAGAAGCATAAAGTACAGAATCGAACAAAAATGTGGCTATAGGAGAAAAAGAAAGGTTTCCTTTTGCAACCAGCATTTTATTCATGATTCCTTATACTATTTTTTAATGGAGTGAAGCTACAGAATACCTCAGAATGTTAAGATTACAGTTCAAATTTGGTTTGATGAAGCATAATAACTTATGCCTATGGGGAAATATACATATTGACCATTGCTAGTTCTTTCATGCCTTTTGATTTTCCAAATGGTATTCAAAGTTCACGGTATATATTCTTGGGCTTGCAATTTTCCTAAAATTTCTCAGCCAAAATATTGCACATCATCTCTTTTAAATAAAGGATAATGCAAGGCTTAGTTTTGGAAGTATAATGTGAAGCATTGTGAATACAGAAGTATGCAGTCTTTGATCAAATAAAGGCCTATTTTAAGCAGCTTCCGAGCTTCAGGACCATGGACAGCAGACGTGACTTTTAATTAAGACTCATAGCTATTCACTTGAACTGAAAATTCACCAAATCGACTAGATGATTAATTAGCAGTACTGCCTGAAACAGTGTTGTTTTCCCAAGATTATTGAGTCAGCACTTCAAAATGATTGAGTAATGACACCTTATTTATATGGAAAACTCTGTCACTGGAATAGAACAGCCATTGAATCAGCAGCAAACATCCGTCATGTAATTGAATACAACTTAGATTGTAGACTAGACAGAATATTGCCATCTGAATCCATTGGAATCCAATCTTTTTTTGCCTCTTATTCATTATATCCCAAGAAAAGAAATTATGGAAGTGGATACTCCAAAACAACAAAGGTTGCTTTGCCTCTAGTTTCTTAAATCTCTTGTTCTTGAAAATGATTAGATATACTAGGTCACCCTATATAGGAATAGCAATGGTAGAATAGAAAGAAGGGCCTCTGGACTGATCAATTAAATTTCTTATAATGTGCTTGTGAAAATACAATAAATATTTGTTGAACTGAATCAATCCCTAAGCCCTTTTCTGAAAAACCCAGAGACCATTCTGTTGACTGTTGGTTTTCATTCGAAAACAATGATGGAAAAAGCATAACTATCTTTATCTAGATTTATCATTACCCCAAATCCACACCATCCCTAGAAATATATACTAATATTGTTATAGTATTACTGAAGGAGTATTTACAGACTGCTTAATAAGACAGTTACTAATAATAGTTGTAACAGAATCTTACTGAGGATTTAATTGTCAGGTCTGGTTGTTGTAGAATGAGTTACCTACCATGGACATTTTATTGTTTTAAGAAATGAATGTTAATGTTTTATGGTACATAATGGATATTTTTATTAATAAATGCTACCCTAGGTCTGTTTCATTTGAGTGTCATAGAAATCCTATCAAATCCAAATCAAGGTTCTCATCACATTACCACTGCAGTTTTATCCACTCCAAATTGTGTCAATTGGCCACAAGATTGCTACCTCATTCTTGCACAGGTTCTGGCAGCAGGTTCTGGCAGTTTATTATGTGGATAAACCTATTCCTTAGATGTATTGATTGTGGGTATTTTCTATGTATTATGGCTTGGGTGTTTTGTTTATTGTTTATTGTTTTATTATTTTTAATTATTAACAGCACAGAGTCAGGTTTTTGAGATGGGCAGCCAAATAGATGTAACATACCCATAGCAAACAAAACTCTGAGGCAGGTAAATTCCTCAAAGAATAAGTTTATTGGATATGTCATATTGGCACAGGCTGGTGAAAACCAACTCCGAATATTCCTGAGGTTTTCACATAATTAAAAGTAAACATTTTTCACTTTCTCAAAACAATTTGTCACATGGTCCAATTAGAATACTGTCCAGTTGCTAGATGATTCTAGTCCCCTCCTTCCGAGGACCTGCAGGAATGTCCTTGGTTTCCAAGAGAAAGTATTTTGTTTTGACTACAAACCCCAACTATCTCTATTCCCCCCTTCCTGCCCCTCTTCTCCAGTGTGTCAACACTAGAGTCTCAAAATGGCCTCAGCCCAAGGCTGACAATATGAATGAGTGAATGAATGAATGAGGGCTGACAATATGAATGAATGAATGAATGAATGACAAAACTTCTTTATGTCCTCTGCACTCAGTGACTCTTCCATCTGATTAGAGTTCTTTGTCTTCCAAGGACTGAACACATCAAAGCATAGGAGATAATTGTACAAAATACTTCTTTGTAGCATTCACTTTTTGTAATAATAGGTCAACTTTGCCTTGGGTTAGCTCCACCCTCTTATAGTCTCCCTATCACTATGATGCTTGAAAATTCTCCCATCTCTCTATCAATTGTTGATACTTTAGTTAAAATTCAAGTGTTTTCATTGCATTTTCCTGCAGTAAGGTTATGAGTAAGGTGTTCCCTCACTATCAATCAAATTAAGACATGGAGTTTAAACATTTCACTCAAATATCCAAACAAAAGAGAAGGAATATAAATAGTTGTAAAGTATATATTTTTTTATATTTTGGAGTGATCTACCTGATATGGAATGAAGAATCAGCTACTTGTTATGCTTTGGAAACCCTACTTTGATTTGTTTGTTTATTTATTTCTGTCTAGGCATTGCCAGGAATAATATTAAATCCTAGCAAAATAAAACCTTATATGGATTTCTAAAATGATTTACGGAAACACAATTGTACAGGGCTTTATATTAAAAAAAATACCCCATTTCGCTCTACTTAATATGAAATTGGCATTTGAATATTTTTAATATAGCAGCTGCAACTCACTTCCAGCTCTGCCACTTTCCCATTCCATATAAACCTCCGTTTCCAGGCCTTCACTGCAATCGTTCAGGCTGCCCCATAACAAATTCCTAATCAATTTCTTTTCATCTATTGGGACCATATCTTCTGGGCACTTATTACAATATGTACATAAACTACAAGGTTCTGAAGCCATGTGGGATAATGGAAGAGTTATGTAATATTTTCAGAAGCATTTAATCAATACAATGGTACAGGCACTTTGTACCGGCCAGCTATGCATTCTTGCCTGTTCTGTACTTGCCTTCAGAACAATTTCTTCAACGGGCTCAGAAGGAACTCAACTTGGTTGTTCTGACCCATCCTTTACAGGTAGTGATAAGACATTTACTCATGAGTAAAACAAACCTCTTTTGATAACAGGGCAGTGGCAGTCTTTTATTCACAGGGGGGAAAAAAATTAAATGTAAATAGTCCCAAAGAACCTGGGTTTATCCAAGAAATCTGAATTGCTTGCTCTATACTAAAAATGAACGGTTGTCTGTGACAACCGGCCACTCCCCAACCCCTCCTATTTATTTCCCAGCAAGGGAGGGACTGGCTATTGTCTGCCCTCTGCCTCTCCCTGTGTTCTGCCCCAGCTACGGATCCCAAAAAACGCAGCACACACAAACTCTGAACAAAACTTAGTTTACTCAAATAATGCAGTTTTAGCAAATGCCGGCTGTTAATAAGCGTTCTTAACAGCCTGCCAGAATTCCACAGATAAGATGGAAGTTGGAGTTGGCAGAAAGCCCAGAAGCAATGCTGCAGAGAAATCCAAACTCGATGATTAGCGAACTAAAGTTGTTTCCTGCAGCTTGTTGCAAGCTGCGTTCTTTCTTAAATAGGCTAAGGGAGTGGTCAATTAGCCCCAAGCCTTACTCTCGAGGAGACCTCCTCCTGAGGAACCACTCCTGCCTTTTGGCAGCTCTGCATGCCCGTGCATTGAGAAGAGGCTCCTCCTCTTCCTCCTCTTCACTTAAAGGAGCCTCTGGAGGTTCTGAAGGCCCTGGCTGAATCCCTGCCTCTGGCACCACATCTTCTTCAGCCTCCTCGCTGTCCGACTCGAGCGCCGACTGCACAGGCTGCTGGCGCAGCACCACACCAGCCTCATCATCATCAGGATCCACAACAATCCATGCAGGCCACTGGTGGGCCACAACACCCTGAGAGCCAGTTATTGCTTTCTTTTTCTCTCCTCTCTTTTCCTCTCTGCACATATGTGCATCTGGGATGGGCCCCATCTGTTCCTCCCCCTCACTCAGGCCCTGAAGATATCTGCCTCTCCCCTGGGGGAGCATGGAAGGCCCCAGCTCTGCCTCTGTCTCTGATGCTGTTTCCTTATCAGAGCCTTCCAAAGGCTCCGAAGCTTGCCCAGGCTCTCCCTCCACCTCCTCCTCGTCTGACTCTGCAGCTAGCTCTGCTGGCGGCCGACGGCTCACAACATTGGTGCCCCTCCGCTTTCAAATCAGGGTATTCTATTTCCTGAGGTAAAGAGACAGAGAGGCCTTGCAGTTGGATGGCAAGAGATCCACACAGTACATATGAGAGGTGAGCAAGCCATGGATCGGTAGAGAAGACAGGATCATGAACAGCCATAGTTACTGCAGTTGCAAATTAGTTTTGAAGGGAATGGAAATCATCTGAAAGCAGCAGCAGCAAGAGAGATTGCTGCAATAGAATGTCATTGCCATTTTCCTCTCTCTTCTGGCTTAAATAATATAATACATGCAAGCAGCATAACTCAGGAACCCAGCTGTCAATAAAGACTTAAAAATTCTGGGCAACACCCAACTCGTTCCTTCCTACAAGCAATATTTTTGTATTTTAGGAACTGAGATGATAGTAGAATAGGTTTGTATTTTACGTAAGATCCTTCCTCTACTTTTATATCTAGAGCAGGCAACTTTTAACATTTCCGGCTGGTTAAAAAGTAAGATGCAGCGCAGATAAATATATACTATATATACAATGTAGGTCTTTGGTTATTCGGGTCTTCTCCCACGTAAAATTGGAAGTGTCTTGGCGATGTTTCGACGAAGTCTCATTCGTCATCTTCAGGCTGGTGTTCTCGGCTTCGTGCTTCCATGCTCCTGGAAGCACGAAGCCGAGAACACCAGCCTGAAGATGACGAATGAGACTTCGTCGAAACGTCGCCAAGACACTTCCAATTTTACGTGGGAGAAGACCCGAATAACCAAAGACCTACAAACAAACACCCGTGAAAACCTGAGAAAACATATATATACAATATGTCAATGTAGTTTGGGATTTTTTTTTCTTGGATTTTTTTTTTTTGTCTTGGCCTTTAATACTCTATTAGGTCTATGTTGGAGCTTCCTTACATCAATTTTAAGAAATGATATTTTCCACAATAGTGATCAGGGAGATAGGGTGCAAAAAAATATACCTAGATCCAGTGGTGAAATCCAAATTTTTTTACTACTGGTTCTGTGGGCGTGGCTTGGTGGGCATGGTATGGCTCGGTTGGCGTAGCTTGGTGGATATGGCAGGGGAAAGATACTGCAAAATCCCCATTCCCACCCCACTCTGGGGCCAGCCAGAGGTGGTATTTGCTGGTTCTCCAAACTTCTCAAAATTTCCGCTACCAGTTTTCCAGAACCTGCTGGATTTCACCCCTGCCTAGATCCCTAAGCACACAGGACCACATCACTGAAATGTAGGGAAAGCAGATAGCAAAAGCAATAAAACTTAGACTTACATATAATTTCATAGTGCTTTACAGCCCTCTCTAAGCGGAGTCAGTATATTGCCCCCAACAATCTGGGTCCTCGTTTTACTGACATTCGAGGATGGAAGGCTGAGTCAACCTTGAGCCAGTCAGGACTGAATTCCTGCCAGTGGGCAGAGTTGGCCTGCAATACTGCATTCTAACCACTGTGCCACCCACAGCTCTTTGTGGTGAATGTTGTTGTACAGAATTGTCAATAAGCTGGAGTTAATGTATGTGATGTTCTTCAAGGAACAATGCAGCACATACGTATGAAACACCATGAATCTTCCTTCTTCTTTGGTCATCAAAGAAAAGGAAGGAAGAAAAATCAATGCTGTCAAATGATGGTAATGAAGACAATGGGACTGTTTCCAATCCAGGATCCTTGGTGGCTTTTGATCTTTGAAAGTATTCATCCACAATTTCTTCTGTATGAACACTATAATATATTATTCTTGATTTAAAGTACTAGTCAAAGCTACTCCGGATAAAAGCTTTTTTATTTTTTTTAAAAAAAGAGAGAGATTGCAGTCTTTTGAACAAATAGTTTTCTCATCAAGCTGACTAGCATTATTACTTCAACATTGTTATTACACTTGAAGAGTAATAAATGCTCTTGGAACATTTTAATTCAATCATTCCTAACCTGGTGCCCTGCAGATGTACTGTATTAATGAACAGATGGATCCAGACATATGACAATTTTTTTCTGAGGATTCTTGGCCTCTCTCTCTCTCTCTCTCTCTCTCTCTCTCTCTCTCTCTCTCTCTCTCTCTCTCTCTCTCTCTCTCTCTCTCTCTCTCTCTCTCTCCCCTTCCCTCCCTCCCTCCTTCTCTCTCTTTCTCCTCTGTTGAAATTGATATCCTACACTTCCATATTCACACCTCAGCACTAGAGGTAGGATACAGTGCTCCCGATTGTTACTAGAACAATGCTTGGAGAGACTGCCAGTGCAATTGTGATGCCACACATATGTGCAACTATTAACCTCTTTTATGGAATATCTACACGGACAAGGAACAGGCATTTCTGGCACTAGATTCCATTCCATTATCCCTGGTGGCATAAGTTTTTTCTCTGCTTCTTAAAAGAAACCCCATGACAGATTCCCAGTTCAGATACAGAAGCTACTGCTGCTGTATCTTAAAATGTACCTGCAAGCAATTTAGACTTCTACCCTTATTTTTGGCA